>NC_044915.1:22238209-22252430 GCF_001633185.2 Quercus lobata | reverse complement strand
ATTGCATCTCCGCTTTAGGTTGATAAATTTTTGTGTTTTTAAGAACTCTAATTTAGGTTGATACAATTTAGTTTTTCTGTTTTAAGTTATTATTATTATTATTTTTCTCTTTGATTGTTAAATTTTATCCGATTACATTATAAAAAATTAAAGATAGTAGATAAAAATAAAATAGTATTCCATTACATAGCATAATTTGGATAATTTAGTATTTATTGTTATATCTTTTAATTTTTCTTTTTTTTTTCTTCTCTTCTATTTTACTCAATATTAAAATTCAACCACATCCTCCTTATTATTAAATTATTTATATTTTCTCTCTCCTTTTGTTTTAAAAAATAAAAAATGTAATATTTTACTTAAATTTTAATAAAAGAAAATTGTGCTCATCAAATTGTACTAATTTTTTTTAACATTTACACTTTCTCCAACCTTCCTCCTTCTCTTTACCTTTTCATCTCCCCAAATATTCTACCTTGAAATCACTCTTCCTCTTTCATTTTATCTTCCTTTATTTTGTTTCTTTTTATTATCATCCTCTTAGTATAAATTTGTCATTCACTCTTCCATTCTTTACATAATTTTCTCTCACAAAAAAATGGTGTGGGGCCCGACCCAGAAATAATGGGCTATTCCAAAATCAGGCCCGTCCGAGGAGCGTCCTGTCCGAAGAGAAACCACACATGAAGCACTATTCAATCCCAATAACGAGGAGGTAACCTTTCCGAGGAGTAACTCCTCCTCGGACGTCACGAAGTCCAGACGGGGAACTCTCCCCAGCCAACTCAGTTCACCCTCTCAACATATAAAATGAATAAAATCCAAAATATCCCAGGGAGAGCTACCACCACATTAATTGCGCCCCAACCACCCTCTTGGCCGCATTAATGAGGAAATGACCCCTGAACAGTACCGCCTTGGCCTCTGCAACTCACATGGGGAGAGATGAGGGCGTCTGATGGGACAGGCACTCAAGTAGATGCTTAGATGATCAACAGGTGTAAGGTTGAGATGAGAGGAGGGGAACTATATAATGTAGTGGAGTCCCTCAAAGAAGGGGACGAAAAATACTGTATGAGGAACTAAAGAAATAGAAATATACGTGAGAGATCCATTCTTGTGCTTGGGTTTTCTGCAACAATACTGTCCATGTATCAGACCGAATAGGCTCACTGAAGCTAAGTTCTTTGACCCATCCTCTACAAATATTTATTGTGGGTTGCGCTTTGGGCCAGGGCCTGATCAATAGAACTTGGGCCAGGAAAATCGTGCAACTACAATTGGCGCCGTCTGTGGGGAGAACTAAAGCATCAGCTAGTGCAACGGTCGAGCATGGCAGAACTGGCTCCGCACCAGGAGGATCCTCACCAGGCTAATTCCCAACGGACACAACCCGCCGAGTCCCAGAGGCAAAATAACCCCGTCAACCCAGGCCCCAGGGGAAACCAAGAGGAAAGTATGCATACTACCCGGACCAGCCAGAGTCACACTCAGATAGGAAGTCACGTGTCTCAGAGGCGAAATAGTCACCAGGCCATGCAGCGAGAGATAGATGACCTAAAAAGGGAGTTACGGCGCGTGCGACGAAGACGATCTCCCTCTGACTCAGGCGAATCTTCTAATGCGGAGGATGTGAGTTACAGACAGAGGTCAAGGACCCCCCCAAGCGAAACCTTTACCTACGAAAAGGAACCACGCCCTGTGCGGAAGTATGAGAGCACATCTAGCAAGGGTTCGGGAAACGACGCCATGAAGAAGGCGTTGGATCAGGTTTCAAGGTCCTCCTTCACGAATAGAATTGAAGGGGCTAAGCTGCCTCGACGGTTCAACCAACCAGCATTCACCATCTATAGCGGTCGATCAGACCCGGTAGAGCATGTGAGTCAATTTAACCAAAAGATGGCGATCTACTCGCAAAATGAAGCCCTCATGTGTAAAATCTTCCCGTCCAGCTTGGGATCAATGGCGATGAGGTGGTTCAACGGCCTGAAGACAAATTCCGTAAGCTCTTACAAGCAGCTCACTCGGGATTTCTGCTCCCGCTTTATCACCAACACCAGAGTCCCCAGGCCCCTCGGTTCGCTATTGTCTTTGTTCATGCACGAGGGAGAGACTCTGAAAGCATACTCCGATAGATACTGGGAAGTATATAATGACCTGGATGATAACCATGATGCTGTCGCTATCAGCACATTCAAAAGCGGCCTCCCCGCTGACCATGGCTTAAGGAAATCCCTCACTGGTAAACCGGTCGCCAACGTTGATCAGTTGAGGGATAGGATAGACAAGTACAAAAGAGTGGAGGAAGATCAGCTGCAAGGGAAGGGAAAGGAGAAGGTTATCCACCCCAAAGCAAATGATTTCAGGTCGGAACGGCACAACCCTGGTCAGCCGAGGAGAGATTTTTCGCGACAGGCTGGGCAGAGTAACCCGCAAACAGTGAATGCCATATTCAGAGAGCCCGTACAACAGGTACTGGAGAAAGTAAGAGATGAGCCCTATTTCAGGTGGCCGGGAAAGATGGCTGGAGACCCTTCCAAACGTAACCAGAACCTGTACTGCCACTATCATCAAGACCATGGGCACACTACTGAGGACTGCAGGAATCTGTGGAATCATCTAGATCAGTTGGTCCGAGAAGGAAAGTTACGTCACCTGCTGCACCCGTCGAGTGGCCACACCAGCCAAGCAACACAAGAGCCTCGAAAGGACGTGACCTTAAGACCACCCACCGGGACGATACATGTCATCCTCGCTGCACCAGGAAGAACGGGACCACCCATCCCCAGGGTGTTAGCTGTTGATCGGCTCCCCTCCGGGAGCAGGCAAAGGGAACACAAAAGGTCAAAAAAGGGAAGCTCTTTGATACTGGGGTTCTCGGATGAGGATAAGAGAGGAACTATTCAACCTCACGATGATGCCTTGGTGGTCACTCTGAGAATTGGGGGCTTTGATGTGAAAAGGGTGTTGGTGGATTCGGGAAGTGCAGTAGAGATAATGTACCCTGATCTATACAAGGGGCTGAACCTGAAGCCAGAAGATTTGGCAGTTTATGACTCCCCCCTTCTCAGCTTCGAGGGAAGAATGGTTACGCCAAAAGGGCAAATCCGACTACCTGTACAGACTGGGGCGGAGGTGGTGGAGGTGAATTTTATCGTCATCGACGCTTACTCACCCTACACCACGATAGTCGCCAGGCCATGGATCCATGCCCTGGAAGCCGTAACCTCCACACTTCATCAGAAAGTGAAATACCCATCCAAAGGACAAGTAGAAGAGATCCGAGGAGATCAGGCCGTATCCAGGCAGTGTATGGTGGCCGTCGTCTTACATCGGCCCCCTGCCGAGTCCTCTGCCCCTGAAAGTTTATAGTAATCACCCGCCTCGGCAGAGCAAGACGACGGACTGGCCGAGGAGATAAGATGTGAAAGTTTAGATAAAATCGCTGTCAACGATGACCCGGAGAAGTTCTTCCTGGTCGGCTCTGAATTGCCCTCTCAAGAAAAGGAGGAACTGGTCAGATTTCTTAGAGAAAATGTCGACGTGTTCGCATGGGACGCCTACGACGCCCCAGGCGTCGATCCTAGCCTTATTTGTCACCACTTGAACGTCAACCCCTCTTCCACTCCGAAGAAGCAGTCACCCCGACGCCCTTCAAAGGAACATGCTAGTGCCGTAAAAGACGAAGTGGCAAAGCTAAAAAGAGCGGGGGCTATCAAAGAGGTCTTTTACCCAGAGTGATTGGCAAACACTGTGGTGGTAAAGAAGAAGACAGGGAAGTGGAGGGTCTGCGTAGATTTCACGGACCTGAACAAGGCGTGCCCGAAGGACCCATTCCCCCTACCCCGAATTGATCGATTGGTGGATGCAACCGTGGGGCACCCTCGAATGAGCTTCCTGGACGCTTTCCAAGGCTATCATCAGATACCCCTTGCGCTAGAGGACCAAGAGAAAACGGCTTTCATGACACCCATCGGAAATTATCATTATAAGGTGATGCCGTTTGGGCTAAAGAACGCAGGCTCAACCTACCAAAGGATGATGACTCGGATGTTTGAACCACAACTGGGAAAGATCATTGAGGTTTATATAGACGATATGGTTGTCAAGAGTAGAAGGGTGTCCGAGCACGTGAAGGACCTCGGAACAATCTTCACTATATTAAGGGAGCATCGGCTGCGGCTGAATGCCTCCAAATGTTCATTCGGGGTCGGGTCTGGGAAATTCCTAGGGTATATGGTCACCCACAGGGGAATAGAAGTAAGTCCCAATCAAATCAAAGCCATTAACAGCCTAAAAACTCCTCGGAATCCGAAGGAAGTACATAAGCTCACTGGTATGATCGCGGCGTTGAACCGGTTCATATCGAGATCGGCGGATCGATGTCGGCCTTTCTACCTCCTAGTAAACAAGTGGAAAGAGTTCGCATGGTCGGAAGATTGCGTTCAGGCTTTCCAGCAACTCAAAGACTACCTGTCCCGACCACCCATCATGTCCAGCCCTGAGGCAGATGAGGTGCTGTTTGCCTACATCGCCGTGGCCCCCCACGCTGTAAGCCTGGTACTGGTACGGGATGATAATGGGGTGCAGCGACCGGTGTACTATGTGAGCAAATCACTACATGAGGCCGAGGTGCGATACCTACCTTTAGAGAAGGCAATTTTGGCAATAGTGCACGCAACCCGAAAACTTCCTCATTACTTTCAGGCGCACACGGTCATCATTCTGACCCAGCTTCCCCTCCGAGCAGTGCTTCGAAGCGCTGACTATACAGGAAGGATCGCCATGTGGAGTGTGCTCTTGGGAGCCTTTGATATAAAATATATGCCCAGATCCTCCATCAAAGGACAGGTACTCGCAGACTTGGTAGCGGAGTTTGCTGAGCCCTCCATAGAAACAATAACCGAGAAGAGGGACATGGATGGAAAGTCGGTTGGTGCGATTTTAACAAGGAGGAACACGCATTGGAAGGTCTACGTAGATGGCGCAGCCAACCAGAGAGGGTCGGGAGTTGGGATAGTTTTAATATCCCCGGACGGTGCTGCCATTGAAAAATCATTAAGGCTAGGATTCTCGGCTACGAACAATGAAGCCGAATACGAAGCCTTACTTCAAGGAATGACGATGGTTCAAAGGTTGGGCGGAAGAGTAATAGAAGTGTTCTCGGACTCCAGACTGGTAGTCGGACAGGTGGTGGGTGAGCTGGAAGCCCGAGATATTAGGATGCAAGAGTATCTGGGACAAGTCAAGCGACTGCAGGCGAATTTTGAGTCCTTCAATCTGACACACATTTCCAGGAGTGTCAACACCCATGCAGACTCGCTGGCCACTCTCGCCACGTCCTCGGCACATAATCTGCCGTGAGTAATCCTCGGTTTTGGCTGTCAGAGGACCACAAACTATATCGGCGCTCTTACTCTGGACCGTACCTACTCTGCGTGCCTCCAGAAGAATCCGAATCTCTACTTGAGGAGTTACACGAGGGGATTTGTGGAAGTCATACCGGAGGGAGATCGCTGGCGCACAGGGCACTTACCCAAGGGTATTGGTGGCCGAACATGCAGAGAGAGGCCTAAGAATACGCTAAGAAGTGCGATCAGTGCCAAAGATTCGTCCCGAATATCCATCAACCCGGAGGAGTTCTCAACCCCCTCTCGAGTCCTTGGCCGTTCGCACAATGGGGCCTTGATCTAGTTGGACCCTTCCCCAAGGCCGCGGGGAACAAGCGGTATATAATAGTCGGAACGGATTACTTCACTAAATGCGTGGAGGCTGAACCATTGGCCAACATTAGGGATGTGGACGCCCAAAAATTCGTCTGGAAGAATATCATCACCCGCTTCGGGACTCCGCGCACACTCATTTCCGACAATGGTCTGCAGTTCGACAGTAAAAACTTTAGGGTGTATTGCCACGAGTTTGGAATCATCAACCGATATTCCACCCCCGCCTACCCTCAGGGAAATGGGCAGGTCGAAGCCGTGAACAAGGTCATAGTGAACGGACTGAAGAAGAGACTGGACAAGGCAAAGGGAAGATGGGTAGAAGAACTCCCCCACGTCTTATGGACTTATCGGATGACGCCACGACGATCGACCGGTGAGACCCCCTTCTCGATGACTTACGGGGCTGAGGCCGCGCTCCCGATTGAGAACAACTTTCCTACACTAAGGTCTAAATCATTTACCCCGAACGATAACGACGAGTTATTGGAACGGAGTCTGGACCTAGTCGAAGAACGAAGGGAAAAAGCGATGATTCACATGGCCTATTATCACCAGAAGCTGAGACAAGGGTATGATGCTAACGTCAAACCACGGCCTCTGGGTCCAGGTGATCTCGTGATGAGGAAGATTCTTGGCAGCGCAAAGAACCCCTCTTGGGGCAAGTTGGGGCCCAATTGGGAGGGACCATACCGTGTCACATCTATGGCCGGAATAGGCGCCTACTACCTAGAAGATTTAGATGAAAAAGCTGTACCCCGACCATGGAATGTACATAACCTCAGAAGATATTATTATTAATGAGAATGGCTTGGCATGCGTTTTCTTTCATGATTATCCACTGCTTGCTGGGCTACTGACAACTATTCATAGTTTTAAACAGAACCTAAGTCCTGCATGGCTCCTCGGACCACAGACTTGGGGGAAATTATTACTCATATAAGTTTTAAACAGAACCTAGTCCTGCATGGCTCCACGGACCACAGACTAAGGGGAAATTAATACTTAAGGCAACTATTCACAGTTTTAAACAGAACCCAAGTCCTGCATGGCTCCTCAGACCCCAGACTTGGGGGAATTATTACTCATATAAGTTTTAAACAGAACCTAGTCCTGCATGGCTCCACGGACCACAGACTAAGGGGAATTAATACTTAAGGCAACTATTCATAGTTTTAAACAGAACCCTATCCTGCATGGCTCCACGGACCACAGACTAAGGGAAATAATACTTAAGGCAACTATTCTAGTTTTAAACAGAACCAAGTCCTGCATGGCTCCTTGGACCACAGACTTGGGGAATTATTACATTATAGTTTTAAACAGAACCTAGTCCTGCATGCCACGGACCACAGACTAAGGGGAAATTAATACTTAAGGCAACTATTCATAGTTTTAAACGAACCCAGTCCTGCATGGCTCCTCGGACCACAGACTTGGGGAAAATATTACTCATATAGTTTTAAACAGAACCTATCCTGCATGGCTCCACGGACCACAGACTAAGGGGAAATTAATACTTAAGGCAACTATTCATAGTTTTAAACAGAACCCAAGTCCTGCATGGCTCCTCGGACCACAGACTTGGGGGAAATTATTACTCATATAAGTTTTAAACAGAACCTAGTCCTGCATGGCTCCACGGACCACAGACTAAGGGGAAATTAATACTTAAGGCAACTATTCATAGTTTTAAACAGAACCCAAGTCCTGCATGGCTCCTCGGACCACAGACTTGGGGGAAATTATTACTAATATAAGTTTTAAACAGAACCTAGTCCTGCATGGCTCCACGGACCACAGACTAAGGGGAAATTAATACTTAAGGCAACTATTCATAGTTTTAAACAGAACCCAAGTCCTGCATGGCTCCTCGGACCACAGACTTGGGGGAAATTATTACTCATATAAGTTTTAAACAGAACCTAGTCTTGCATGGCTCCACGGACCACAGACTAAGGGGAAATTAATACTTAAGGCAACTATTCATAGTTTTAAACAGAACCCAAGTCCTGCATGGCTCCTCGGACCACAGACTTGGGGGAAATTATTACTCATGTCAATTTCCATAGTTTTAAACAGAACCTAGTCCTGCAAGACTCCTCGGACCACAGGTTTAGGGGAAATTATTACTTATGATAGATTGGGGGACTATTACTTAAAGGAAATCATTTTTAGGCGTTTGCACAGTCGGGCACCATCGCAACCCAAAAACCCCCTTCGCTTTGACCATTTACCTGTATCTACATCGTTGCAAATGTTTAAAGAAAAAAAAAAAAAAAAAAAAGAGCGTTACTGGCATACATCCGTAGTGAGCAAAGCGAATATTTCATATTAGTATCCCGAGTACATTAGAAAAAGAGGTCCTTACAAAAGAATAAAGAAAAAATAGGACGACTTTCATTTAAAAAAAGAAAAAAAGAGAAGCCTAAAAAGCTAAGCCTGGGCAGGGGGATCTTCTTTTGACTCGGGCTGAGGGGGAGGAACCTCTATGGAAGAGTCCGTAACATGATCTTTCGCCACATCAGGCACAGGTGCGGTATTAGGCACCACCGGATCCTGCTCAGAGGCCGCTTGGACACTGTCAGGATATTCTCGGATCTCCTTAGGATAGAAAATGCTCTCAGGCAGTCTCAGCGCCGAGTCAGCAGGAATTCCTGCAGCATCGAGGGCACGAGACCATGAGATGCCGCAATATTCCCGGCATACCTCGGGGATCTCCTCGGATAGCCTCGCCTCCGTCTCTTCGACCTCGAGCTGGCGAGCAGCATTCTTCTCAGCCTCTGAGGCCTCCCGGATCAGCTGGGCCTCCTCTTTGACCCGCAGCAACTCATCCTCGACCTTTTGCAGAGCAGTCTTGAGGTCCTGCACTGCCTGTTTCTCGGTGGCGAGGTTGATCTGGGTCGCGAACAGCTCCTTGCGCTGGTCCTCCGCCTGGGCCTCAGCATTCTTCAAACTAGCGTCTGCAGATTTACGCCGGTTCTCCGACTCCTTGAACTTGTCCATGAGTTTAGCGTAATCGTGCTGGAGGGACCCCAAGGTTTTCTCCACCTCCGCCCGCGCCTGGGTCTCGACCTCAGCCCGACTACTGTTACCGCGGCAAAATTCCTCAGCCACGAATACCTGCTGAGTAATCTACAAACGAGGCAAGATTGCTTTAATCTAACAAGGTCAAATAGATCAATAAAACAGTAAAAGGATTACTTACCATCGCGAGATCCCTTTTAAGGGATAGGAAAATCTCAGGCTGAGAGAACCGCCTATAAGCCTCCATATCCCGAGGAAGGAGTAGGGGCTACTCTAAGGCCTCGGCCACGTATCCCGCCCGGCCTCGGTTGTACTCTCGGATCGAAGCATTGTAGGGGATGGCCACCCCATCCAGCTCCAACCTGGGGCCCCATACACGCGGGGCAGCACGTACCTCCGCAAGATTCTCCTCGTCCCGATTCTCCGAGGAGTTGCCCCTTCTGCTCCTTGGCGCGCGAGTGGTTTTTTGCTGCTTGGTCGGCTGGGCAACCACCTCGCCCTCCTCAGGAGTGTCGGCCGGCCTTTTCTTCTTTAGGTTGGGATTAACCTTAAGGCCAAGCTCCGAGGTGTCCGTAGGGGCCACAGGAGGGAGGGTCTTGCCCTGTGGTGGAGTTGGTGCCTTCGAGGACTGCCCTTTCGATGACTGTCCTTTTGACGACTGGCCTTTCCCTCGGGAGGCCATCAGTTCCTTCAGAGTTTTTCCTTTTCCTGCCATGGGCTTTATCTCTTCGCCCGAAGTATCGTCCGAGCAGATAACGATGGAAGGAACACCAACTGCAGAATGTCGGTCCCGCTCTCCTTCGGGATCGGAAAGTTCCACCAGGGGGGTCTGCTGAACTTCCTCCTCAAAATAAAACTCGTTTATCTCTGCCTCAAGGGAAAGACGAGATGATTCAGCTTCCTCTTCAACCTGAACGGCAGCACCAGGCTCGTTTGGCGGAGGTAGCTGCTCTGCCAAGTAGGGATCTCTAACACCGGGCAGCACAACTGGTGGCAGATCGTGTTCAGCTAGGAACCCATCCCTGGACACGTCAATCCTAGCCAACCTCGGACTACCAGCCCTTATGGCGTGACCGATAGCCTGGAAAGAGCTGCTCAGAGGTTGATAGCCCAAAACCAGATGGGCAGCACGCAACTGCCCGTCCTCGGAAATGTAGATCTCCGACCTAAGAAGGTAGTTCAACACTGGCACGTTCACAAAGTTTAGCCGAGGGGCGATGTGAATTTTATCTGCAAACAATCAAGGAAAAGGGGATTAGTTCATGAAATCTTCCAATTATAAGGAAAGCAAAAAATGTAACCCCTCAATGCTAAATCCTATCCCAAAAGGGACCGATCCTAGAGACGCCGCACCTGGGTTTCCTGCCCGAGTTGGACAATGAATACCGTCGAACCACTCCCCAGAAGCAATAAGGAAATCATTCTTCATTGTCTTATTGGATATTGGGAGACAAAAGATCAACCTAACGTCCTCGTTCCGGGATTTAAGATAATACCCCTCATCCCCGAGGCGATGACATTCGTACAGATAAGCCACATCGTGCCAAGTAAGGCCTAGATTCATCCGCTCGTTTAAGACATCTACACAGCCTAGTATCTTGAACATATTCGGGGCACACTGATATGACGTCAACCTATGGTTGAACAAGTATTCCCTTGTAATCCTACGCATGGGAAGTGTCATCCCTCCCTCTATGAAAGCAATCATGGGGATAACGACTTCTCCCTCACGCCTATCTGTCAATACTCCTTCAAGAGGACAGTACCGCAGCCCAACCCCCGGGGGAATGTGGTATTTTGCCCTAAAGGCTTCCATAGCGGCTGAAGTTTTTACTAATTTCTCAAATCTACCCATCGGAACTGAACTGGGGAAACGAAAGTAAAAACTAAGAAGAAAAGTAGAGTCCGAGGAGGGAATTGAAACGGCGAGATGAACAAAACGTACCGGTACTTCCACAAAACGCTCGACGGGACGCCTAGAAATCTCTCTTGGACGAAACGCTTCACAGAAAACGGCTACGGTGGCGTAACGGACGCAAGTGCTGGTATATCTCTGGGATTCGATGGGGTTCTCTGGAGTCCTCTGAGGTTTACGAAATGCAGATAAAAAGAAGAAACTGAACCCCTCTGACGTCTTATATAGCCAGGAGGTGAGAGAAAAGATCGCTCCTGCCTAAAAACACGAGAAAAAATGATGGCCGTTCGATCTATGCCACACCGTTGGATGAGGGAACATAACGCCTCCAGAAGTTAATGGCCGCGCCTCGTAAATTGTAGCGCGTCAAAAGTAACGGACCGCACGCGCGCCACACGCTCTCCTTATTTCCGTCCTCTCCCATACATCAAAACCCCGTTTTCTCCTCCTTAGAATGAGATAGAAACCGGAGTTTTGAGGGGCTATTGTGGGGCCCGGCCCAGAAATAATGGGCTATTCCAAAATCAGGCCCGTCCGAGGAGCGTCCTGTTCGAAGAGAAACCACACATGAAGCACTATTCAATCCCAATAACGAGGAGGTAAACTTTCCGAGGAGTAACTCCTCCTCGGACGTCACGAAGTCCAGACGGGGAACTCTCCCCAGCCAACTCAGTTCACCCTCTCAACATATAAAATGAATAAAATCCAAAATATCCCAGGGAGAGCTACCACCACATTAATTGCGCCCCAACCACCCTCTTGGCCGCATTAATGAGGAAATGACCCCTGAACAGTACCGCCTTGGCCTCTGCAACTCACATGGGGAGAGATGAGGGCGTTTAATGGGACAGGTACTCAAGTAGATGCTTAGATGATCAACAAGTGTAAGGTTGAGATGAGAGGAGGGGAACTATATAATGTAGTGGAGTCCCTCAAAGAAGGGGACGAAAAATACTGGATGAGGAACTAAAGAAATAGAAATATACGTGAGAGATCCATTCTTGTGCTTGGGTTTTCTGCAACAATACTGTCCATGTATCAGACCGAATAGGCTCACTGAAGTTAAGTTCTTTGACCCATCCTCTACAAATATTTATTGTGGGTTGCGCTTTGGGCCAGGGCCTGATCAATAGAACTTGGGCCAGGAAAATCGTGCAACTACAAGTGGTTATTTCCCACTCTTTCTCCCTCAATTTTTTGGTAGATTTTTATTTTTCTTGCATCTCTATTTTAGCTTGATAAAGTTTTGTATTCTTTAGAAACTCTATTTTGGTTGATGGGATTTAGTTTTGTGTTTTAAGTGTTTTTTTGTTGTTGTTGTTGTTGTTGTTTTTTTTTTTTTTTTTTTTTTTTTTTTTTTTTTTTATGACTTTGATTGTTAAATATTATCATATTGTATTATAAATAATTAAAAGTAGTATATAAAGAATGTACTATTATTATATTACATAGAATTATTTGGATAAGTTAGTGTTTATTGTTATGTATTTTATTTTTATTTTTTTTCTCATATCATTTTATTTAACATTTAAATTCAGCCACATCCCCCATATATATCATTAAATTATTTATATTTCCACTCCTTTTTTTATTTTTAAAAATTTAAAAATATAATATTTTGCCTAAATTAAATAAATGAAATTGTCCACATTAAGTGGAGTAATGTTAGGGAAACACTCATTCCCACACCCAATGCATCAAAGGAAGAATGAAATACCAAAAAAATCAAGTTAGAAACACTAAATTAAAAAAAAAAAAACTAATAATGCCTATTTAATGTCATAGAATCCTCATCAAATTTTGGAAAACGATTGCCAATGGAGAGAGAGAGAGAGAGAGAGAGAGAGAGAGAGAGAGAGAGAGAGAGAGAGAGAGAGAGAGAGAAACCAATACAAAGTAATAAATAGTAGATAAAGAAAAAAAAAAACCAAACATCAATTAGTAATTGTTGATTGGAAAACAAAGAGGTTGTAAGGAGAAGTAAAAAATAAAATAGAGATTACTGTGTGGAGAACATTAAAACTTTACAGTGTAGTAACATAAACCTTTAAATTCACTTAAAAAATTAAATCAACAATCAACAATTAAATATAGTACTAAATTTAAATTTAAAATTAAAATTAATCAAACTCTAACTATGGAAACCATATTAATCATAACTAAAAAAGAGATGTTCTCTGATAGTAGTAGAAATTGCATAAGAAATAAAGTTAGAAAATTTAAAAATCCTTTTTTCGACATTTCATTTAACCTTATTTATAATATATATTTATATATATAAAATTTTCATATACTATTGCTTTCGAAAATCTAATAAACAATGCTATCTTTCATTTATCGTCTTTGTTATACAAATCATTAGTTAGTAAATATATGATAATGGTAAGAAGCGTTACAAGGGAGATCACTAAAAAAATAGATATAAAATTAATTAGTCATTATCATTATGGAGTAGTAGTCTATAATTTTTGTTTTTTTTTTTTTTTTGTTGAGGAAAGTAGTCTATAATTTTATGCATCCAAAAAAGTGGAATATAAAGAGTTTTCTTAAAGGTATGTGTAAAGATTCACTATATGTGTGTGTATAAAGGTAAAAAAAAGGTATATTTAAGGTTTTTATTAACTTAAATACTAATGAAAAACCAATGGTTAATAATTAAAATGATAGTATTAATAAAATATTTAATGAGATCATCTTAAAAAAATTATCATGCACAATGTGTGGGTATACTACTAGGAACACATAAAAGGGGTGAGATCCACCAAGGCCATGTGAACCCTATAATACCTGATATCATAAAATACATTATATATGTTGGGGTTGTTTGAAGTAGTCAAAAGTTTGTTCAATTAATAAATCCTATTATTTAGGACATGTAGGTAGAGTTTGACCATTTCCTTAGCCATTTACCACGTTATTTGCCATTTAGCAAGTGGGTTGTTTAACGTGGGTTGATTGTTTCCGGATTTATCTCTTTGTAAGGCTTATATAAGCCAACAGTTTATTTAGAATAAAATAACATTTTATTTTCAGATATTTTCTTGAGTTGCTTTATGCTTTAGAGTTTACAACAAAGTGGTATCAGAGCACCATCATGGGGCCTGACTGTGAGAGAAAAGAAACAGTAGTTTCTTAAGAAGAGAAAGAGTGAGAAGAGAGAGCATTGAAGTATGGTAGTTGAAAATAATTTCGTTCAACCTGCAATTCCTAAGTTTGATGGCCATTATGATCATTGGTCCATGCTTATGGAAAATTTTCTTTGTTCAAAGGAGTATTGGAGTTTGGTGGAGAATGGAATCCCTGTTGCAGCAGAAGGAGTGGAGCTTACTGAAGCACAACAGAAATCAATTGCAGACCAGAAGTTGAAAGACTTGAAGGTCAAAAATTATCTGTTCCAAGCCATTGATCGAACCATTATGGAGACGATCCTCAACAGAGACACTGCCAAGCACATTTGGGATTCTATGAAGCAGAAGTACCAAGGTTCCACAAGAGTCAAAAGAGCACAACTCCAAGCTCTTCGGAAGGAGTTTGAGGTTCTACAGATGAAAGAGGG
>NC_044915.1:22003209-22233209 GCF_001633185.2 Quercus lobata | reverse complement strand
ATCAAAGTTAGGTTCAATTCCCATAAAATAAAAAAAAATAAAAAAAATTTAGATTCAATTATAGGATTAGATAGACCTTGTTGTGTTTATGATTGTTTGCTTACTTATAAAAATGAACATCATTGATCATACCATAATCTAATTGCATGCAAGTGTTTTGCTTCAGTTTATAGTGATATGATATGATTAGTGCTGTACTTTGGGTTCTAATTGGTGTGTGTCTTAATCTTTTAGCTAATTGAGATGTTTATGATAAGTGGTAGTGAATTCTTGATCAGAAGTAGTTAATAATAAATACATTGAATTTCCTTTTTGGCAGGTTGAGCTTTGTGGCCATGCTACATTGGCAGCTGCACATGCATTGTTTTCATCTGGTTCAGTGAATTCCAACATTATTGAGTTTGTCACACTGTCCGGAATTTTAACTGCTAAAAAGTTCCAGGAAACCACGGCCTCTAATAGTTCAGATATTCAGAATGGTGAATCACAAGATTGCTTTCTGATTGAATTGGATTTTCCAACTATTCCAACAATTGATTTCAATTCTGAAGAAGTTTCTTCAATTTCCAATGCCTTGAATGGTGCTTCTGTGATTGATATAAAGAAAACTACTACTCCAGATGCCCTCTTTGTAGTGTTCTAATCCAGTTTATATTTATTTTCTTTTTCTTCAATACCTTAGTTAGTATCTTAATTATCTTTAGTGAAATATTCATTGTGAAAATTTCCAAAGCTTAACGTTTGCTTAAAATGAATGACATGAACAATATAGTGTCTCATTCATGACTTTCTTGCTCAGATCTTTGGACACAGATGTGTGGTTGGTTAGAATATTTGTACCATTCCTTGTGTTTTTAGATGATTCCTTATGAAACAATGCCATATTTTCTACTGATTTATGATTACTTAATTAAGTACTAAGGAGTCAAGCTTATCAATTTTGCAGGTTGTACTCCCATCAGGAGAAAGTGTGGTTGAAATACAGCCAGAGTTTGATGCTATACGTAAATGTCCTGGAATGGGGATAATTGCAACAGGGGCTGCTCCCTCAGGGTCTGGGTTTGATTTTTACAGTCGGGTCTTTTGGCCAAAATTTGGGATCAATGAGGTAAAATTTGTCAGTCTTTGGTCTCAACCAATTGCAATGTTTGTGAAGTGCATGATGCTATAGCTAAATATCTATTGCTAGATCTTTACTGTTTTAATAATATTTTATAACTTTGTTAGCATGATCTCTTGAGATAATTCAAAAAGTTCAATAATGTTTAATGTAATAATCATTGCCTGCAGAATGGAATTATGATGCTAATGCTATTGCCATAAACAAGCAAGAGATATTACATAACCTCATTCTCTTTACTAACAGCATTTAAAGAATAAATGCCTCGTACATTGGATAGCTTACTAGTTCTTATATTTATTGTTTGATAATTTAATGACAGTTCCCTTAGTTGGAATTCAAAACATCTGCATAATAAAGTTATATAACTTGCCTTTCAGGATCCTGTTTGTGGGAGTGCACATTGTGCACTAGCACCATACTGGAGCAAAAAACTGGGGAAGTGTGATCTTCTTGCGTATCAGGTATTTTCACCATGTGTATCGCAAACTCATGTATTTTTTGTCTTTGTCATATTAATTGACAATGTTTACTCTGTTCAGGCATCACCTAGAAGTGGAGTACTATACATTCATCTAGACGAACAAAACCAGAGGGTGCTAATGCGAGGAAAAGCTGTTACTATCATGGAAGGGTCTCTTTTAGTTTAGAAATTTGAAGTTAGAACTCCATATTGAATGTATTTTACAATTGAAATAAGTGACTATTACGGGGTGGAAGAATCGCCTGGAGCTAGAGTTGGAATTTCAAATTCTATAGCTGTAATGTGATATTTTTTCCCCCTTGAAGAGAAACTTTCAATAACTGTTCCACATAACAATGTTTGTGAAGGAAAGTTTTCAAATACAGCTTCATTTTTCTCTATAATGTCTTCCTAAAATTTTCAAACTCCTACTTTGAAAAGGGTGTAACTTTGCATTCCATTGTTTGAGATATGGGAGATAAAATGATTGCATTTGCTTTTTAAAAACTTAAGTTTTCATTGATTTTCTATAAGAATTTAGAACAAACTAGTAACCTGGAAAAATATTCAAACATCATGTGCATCAACCTGACAAAATGATCTTAGTTTTGTTTAATACTTAGCAAATACATACAAATATTGCAGTTATTTTATTTTAGCTTATTGGGTAAGTACAATTATTTAAAAATCAACTATAACATGTTATTAAGCATTTGGCCTTATCATAATTTTTTTATGGTAAACTTTATCACCATTTCTTTATGTCTCCCTCAGTCTCTGGGTATAAAATGTTCTTCTAGATTATTAATATTATTAGATGGTTTAAATATCATGTGAATGGACACAATGGACCTAAGTTGACTAAAATGGACTGAATGGACCAAAATACTATGTTAATGTAGCTCAAAAAGAGCGAAGTAACAATAAATGTTACGCTTTATCTTTTAGATATATATATATATATATATATATATTTATATATATTTGTTTTGCTTGAATGTATAATCAACCTCATGCAATTCATTTTAAAGTAATGATATTAAAACAAATGAGTAACTGCCTTAAAGATTACATTTGTATATTCATTTCCTTTGTGTTTAAAAAGTCTCATTTAAATTTAGCCAGACAAAAGTGGATCAAAATGTCATTAATGTGGCTCAACAAGAGCGTAAACACAATAAATATTATACTTAAAATTTTAGATTTTATGAGTTTGAGATCTTTATATATGTTTTTAATAGATTTAGATTTAGAATAGGTGCTATTAATCCAAAACTGTATTTTCTCATTATGTTAGTGCACAAAAAAGGGCCGAAATGAACCAAAGTAGACGGAATGGACCGAAGTGGTCTAAATAGATTGAAGTGGACCAAAATTGATCTATTTGGACCAATTGAACCGAAGTAGACAAAATAGGGCCAAATAGGACCAAAGTGGATAGAACAGACTGAATAGAACCGAAGTAGACTGAATAGGACCAAAGTAAACAAGTTGGACTAAAATAGACCAGATAGCACAAAAGTGGACTGAATAGGACCGAAGTGGACCGAATAGGATTTAAGTGGACCTATAAGGACCGAAGTGGACCGAAGTGGACAAAATGAACCAAATGGGACCAAACTGGACTGAATAGAACCGAGTGGACCAAATAAGACCAAATAGGACCGAATAAGACAACAGTGGACCTAATAGAACCAAAGTGGACTGAATGGGACCGAATGGACCAAATAAGACCAAATTGAACTGAATAGGACCACAGTGGATCTAATAGAACCAAAGTGGAGGTATTGTGCATAACATCATCCATCAGCCATTCAAAATAGTAAGTTAGGAACGTTTTCAAAGAATTAAGAAAACTAACATCTCGAGTTTTAGAAACTCGAGATCCATATTATAACTCGAGTCCAAAAGACTCGTTTTGCGAGTGTGAAAATGCCACATAGATCTCGAGTCTTTAAAACTCGATTTCCATGCAAAAAAATTTCACCTATAGTGGCGTTTTTAAGCCTTACAGGTTTTAAAGCCATATAGCGGCGTTTTTCTGCAAAAATTTTTTATAAGTACAGGTTTAGGGGGTCCTATAGTGGCGTTTTTAAGACCTATAGTGACGTTTTACAGACCTATAGCGGCGTTTTTTCTCAATTAATGGAAATCGAGTTTTTAAAACTCAATTTTCAACCTGATTTTTTTCCCAATTTAACTTAATCCACTTACAAATCGAGACTTAAAAACTCGAGTTTTATCTTGGAACTCGAGTTTTAGACACTCGAGATGCTAGTTTTAAAAATTGTTTTGAAATATGACAATTAACTAAAATTTTTAATATTTATTGTTATTTAGAAAAAAAATTCAACCAAAGTGGACTGAATAGAATCATTATGGACCGAATAAGACCAAATTTGACCGAATAAGACTGAATTGGACCGAATAGCATCGAAGTGGACAAAATGCACTGAATAGGCAAATAGAACCGAATGGACCGAATAGGACCACAGCGAACCAAATAGAACCAAAGTGGACTGAATAGGACCATTATGGACGGAGAGGACCAAACAAGACCAAAATGGACTGAATAAGACCAAAGTGGATAAAATATGACCAAATGGACTGAAATGAAACAAAGGTTGAATACTAAAATTGGTTATAACTTTATTACTTTTCTTGAAAAAGTAAAATATTCAAAATAATTCTCTTAAATTAATTTAAATTTGAATTAAAAAAATTAAAATTTCAAATAAAATAAAGGGTAAATTAGGAGATTTATTAACATATCTCTATTGGCCTAGGAATATATATTGCTTATATGTTAAACTGGAATAAAAGACCAATAAGATGCGATTGAATAAGTATATTTTTCATATTTTGTTTTTGAAAAATACACTTTACTCCCTTGGACTTAGAGATATATCAGTTTTCTCGCTGATTTCTTCGATATTACACTTTACCCCCTTGTACATTTGGAGTGAAGCGAATATAGGCTTTTCATCATTACTCTTTACTCATGTATGTTGCACGTGTGATACGATTTGAGAATACGTACAAACCGGCAAAATTTGCTATTCAGACTTATTTTAGAAAAATTTTTGGTGAGTAGCATGCGCGTCAAACATTTTAGTTAGTTAAATTGTTTTTTTTTTTTTTTTTTTTTTTTTGTATATATAAAAAATAGAACTTAAGTCTCTGAAACTCGAGTTCCAAGATTTTTCACATGGAACTCAAGTTTCTTAGACTCGAGTTCCACATTTTTTTTTTTTGGTCCATGTCAGACTTCATCTAAGAGGGAATGGGTTGGAACTCGAGTTTCAAAAGCAGTCCAACTTACTAAAATGTTTCATCCGCATCTTATGTAGCAAAATTTTTTCTAAAAAGCTACTATTTGGCAAATTTTGCCCATACAAACCAACCAGCTCACAGTCACAGCCACAGGTAGTCAATTAGTTAGATTCTATCTAGTTTATGGGGTTTCCAAAATGTCTTATATGGACACGAAGTGGAATAGTTTTAAATATATTTATACACACAAACCACCAAGCAGGGCCGGCCCAAGCGTTTCGGAGGCCTAAGGCGAAATCTTTAAATGGGCCTTTATGTTATCACTTAAATAATATTTAACTAGCATTTTATATAATAATTTTTTTTTAAATCCATTCTTTTTACTTTTTAATATGATTTTTTTTGGGAGAAAATGCTAAAATTATAACAAATTTTACTACAAACTGGTGTTGTAATAAATGCGATCAATGACATGAGGCTACAAAAATACTAGAAATATTATAAAATTAACAACATAAGAATTACAAAGATATATCACCAATCACAAATATTCATTCAAAAATGCATTCAATAGTTTGTTAAAATCCACCTATCATATTCATTGTTACATCAAATTATAAAAGTTATGGAAACCACCACGCACCTTTGGTGCAGTGATCACTCGACAAGTATAAATTCTTATGGGATGTGGGGGGCAATGGCTAAGTTTTAAGTCTCTAGAAAAGAGTTTCGCATATATATATATACTTAGATTAGACTAGAGTAGGATTTTTATCTTGTATAAAAATAATTAAATAAATAAAAGTTATGTAGTAAAATTTATAGTATTTTTAACATTTTTCTATTTGAATTACTTGTGATTAATAACACATCTATTTGTAAAAACCTATTTATTTAAAATTGTCTTTGCTCTATGTCTAACATTACTTAATTCTTTAAACCTTCTTTATAGTGAAAAAAAATATAAACTAAAATGTTTTAATATCTCCCAAAAATATATATAAATATATATATATATATATATATATATATATAAAATGCCCCCAAATTTGGGGTCTTCTCTAGTAAGGGGGCCCAGGCAAAGGCCTAATTGGCCTAAGCCTAGGGCCGGCCCTGCCACCAAGTTGGCAAGTTCGTTTTTTCTTATAAATCCAATTCTTTCCTCAATTTGCTTTCTGATGTCCGTTGACCATTTTATATTTACAGAAACAAATTCATTTTCAGTGCATCAGGAATTCTTTCACAGGAACATGGCAATGAAACCTGTCAAGTACTATGTGGTACTCTGTGTGTGTGTGTGTGTTATAATCTTATATGTATGTGTTATCTATTTATGAATGGAAGTCTGAGTTGGTATTGGCAGGTGGACGCGTTCACTGACTCAGTTTTCAAGGGGAACCCAGCAGTGGTGTGTTTCTTAGAGGAAGATCAGAGAACCCAGGAGTGGCTACAAGTGGTGGCAGCCGAGTTCAACATCCCCACCACGTGTTACTTGACTCACCTCACTCAGTCCAACTCTCCCAATCCTCGGTTCCGTCTTAGATGGTTCACTCCTGTTGCTGAGGTATGTACTTTCATTTCCATACTTGGCTAGTTAGCTGTTCTTGATAAAAATTTGGCGTCCCAAGTAATATAATTTTAAATTATAAATCCTATGAATTTTGAATTTCTTTATATTGTGATACGGTTATTAAAGAAAATTTGAGAGGAATGAGTGTTTCTCCTACCTATTCCATTCCATTCCTCCCAATTTTGGGAGAACACTCATTCTTCCCCTCCCACTTAATCTCTCAAACAAAGAAATAGGCTTTCCATTTCCTTTATTAAAACTCCCAAACAAAGGAATAGAAGAATATTTTAAAATTATTCTTTTCATTCCTTTCCCTTCTCTTAAAAGAGCCCTTAGTGATATCAAAGCCCCAAGTTGTACTATTCTTGTCAAGTTCATTGTATTAGGAATCTTAATCCTAACCATAGTACTGTAACCTTAAGGTTAGTTCAAGGTTAACCTGCAAATAGTCCAATGCTTATTCTGTTCATTTGTAACACACAAAGCTAAATAGTAAAAGGGTAGATGTTTAGAGGTTTTTTTGCTATGAACTTACACCTCCAAGTTGAACCACTTGAATTCTTTATGATCTTTCTTAATTTTTTAATTATTCCAACATTGTATTTAGAGCTATGTCTTGCCATTTCTAACAATGAGTTTGAGTTAAGATTGCTTATCACTTAAATTTCATACAAGTATTAATTACTTTTAAATGTACTTAAGATTGCTTATTTTCTTTCAAAATTGAACATCTCGCCGTTATTTATTTACTTGTAAGTCATTTAGCATTGAATTGTTGATCAAATGAATAATTGATACCTGGGCTTTTGCAGGTTAAGATATGTGGTCATGCTACACTGGCTGCTGCACATACACTCTTCACTTCTAGTTTGTTGAATTGTGATGTCATTGAGTTTGTCACAAAATCTGGAACATTAACTGCTAGAAAGGTTGTAGATATACAAACAATTGATGGTTCGAATATTCAGAATCATGAGTCACAAGAGAGTTTTCTTATTGAATTGGATTTTCCTACCATCCCAATGATTGATTTCAACTCTGCTGAGTTTTCACCCATTTCCAAAGCCCTGAATGGTGCCTCTGTGATTGATATAAAGAGAACAGCAACTGAAGATGATCTCATTGTAACGTGTCCTAACATTTTCTCTTTGATTTAATTTTCCTTTCATACTTAACTTTCAAAGTTCATAACTATAGTAGTTATATGTGCATTGAAAAATCTTCGATAAAATATACTTAAAATGAATGATATGTACTAACTTGTGTATGATTTGTTGATCTATTGGAATCATGGCCCGTTCTTATTTGCAGCCATAATTGTTGGGTTAGATGTATAATAAGTTGTAGTATGTCTATTAAATGTTGTGTGTCTAAGTGAATCTTACAGGAAAAAATGGCATCTTTTTGTCTGGTTTTAGAATATTTATTAAGCACCTTAAAGTAATGCTTATCATGTTTCTCCTAAGATTTTGTGGGAGGAAAATCATTGGAACGGGAAAACTATAAGAGCAGAGATATGTAAATTAGCCTTGGCAGCTGCTATCCATCACATTTGGCACAAAATGCTATCCTTCATGGTGGGGTTTAGAGACAGAATAAAGAATTATTCAATCCATTAAGAGAGAAGTAAAAGCAAGAATTGAGGCTAGAGGAAAATGGGGAATTTCTCTATCTGTTCTAGTGTCCCCAAGGTCTAAGTGATAGTTAAAGTGAATGGCTGAAGGTTTGTAATGTGTTGTCTAGTTGTTTTTTCTCCTTTTATGTTTGGAGTTGATGTGTAAGCATTTGTGTTTTGTAAGCTTATCCTGCTCCTGTGGTAGCAGCCCTTCAGCTGCAAGTTTCAGTTGTATTGAAAATTTCTATTTATTTCAATGATGTATCTAATTCATCAAACCCTGACTAGTCTATTGAGGAATCATAACCGACCCATAATTTTGGAACTAGCACTTGGTTGTTTCATTCATTGAAAAGCTTATTATGTTTTGCAGGTAATACTCTCATCTGGAGAAATTGTTGTAGAACTTCAACCTCTGTTTGATTTGATATGTAAATGTCCTGGAAGGGAGGTAATTATTTCAGGGCCTGCTCCCCTAGATTCTGGATTTGACTATTACTATCGATTCTTTTGCCCAAAATTTCGGGTCAATGAGGTAAAATATGTTTGGCATTTGATCTCAAACAATGTAATGTTATTCAAGAACTTGATATATTATCAATCTCTGTTTGGTCTCTTTATTGCATTAATAACATGTTTCTGATTATGTTAGAATGAACATTGAACATCTTTGGATACATGATTCAACAAGTCATGAGGGACTTTAAGGTTGACACAGTTTAATGCACTTATTAGAGCCCGTATAATGAATTGATTAATATTATTCAATTGCAAAAAACAAACAAATGAGAGATGTTATCAGACCTAAGTAATACCCTTTACTTAATACGGCTCTTGTGTAGAATAGAATGTTATCAAACCTAAGTAATACCCTTTACTCAAACAAATGTCGCCATGTTAAAGGATGCTTCTTCATGTGTTGAAAAACTGAGTAATTCTTGTATCTAATTTTTTTAATAAAGTAATGACTTTGTACCTTGGATGACACTAGAATGCAGAAATAAAATGAGAAAAAAGAACCTCCCCTTCTTGTAATTGTCTAGAACTGAAATGAAACTAGTGAGATTTCGACTTTCCTGTTTCACTTCTTTTCAGGATCATGTTTGTGGGAGTGCAAATTGTGTCTTAGCATTGTACTGGAGCAAAAGGCTAGGGAAGTGTGATCTTGTTGCATATGCGGTATTCTTGCCTATCTTTAGTGCATGTAAACTCATCATTGTAGTTGTTGTCTTCATCATACTAATTGACATTGTTGATTCTGTTCAGGCTTCAGCTAGAAGTGGAGTAGTAAACATTCATCTCGATGAACAAAACCAAAGAGTGCTACTGCGAGGAAAAGCTGTTACT
Organism: Quercus lobata; assembly: GCF_001633185.2. NCBI lineage: Eukaryota > Viridiplantae > Streptophyta > Magnoliopsida > Fagales > Fagaceae > Quercus > Quercus lobata. The sequence goes on along the minus strand of NC_044915.1, from coordinate 22,223,821 downwards.
GTCATGGAAGGGTCTCTATTAGTTTAGACATTTGGAGTTAAAACTCCATTTTGCATGTATTTTGCAATGAAATAATTCCCCTATGACTGGGATCCAAAAAAAGAGTAACTCCTCTTTCAGTTCAAAAAAAAAAAAAAAAAAAAACTCTTCTTTCTGTTATTGTCTAAAATTGAAATTGAACTAGTGGGGTTTCCTTACTTATCACTTCTCTTTTAGGATTCCGTTATGGGGAGTGCAAATTGTGCCTTCACTCCATACTGGAGCAAAAAACTGGGGAAGTGTGATTTTGTTGCTTATCTCTAGTGCGTTGAAACTTAATTGTAATCTTTGTCTTCTCCTTCATGTGACCCTATACACAAGTCTATAACACATAAGTTGTGGACCCCATAGGCGTGAGATCCACCAAAGGCCATGTGACCTTATAACACCAGATTCCTTCTCAACCTGCTGATGTGCGTTGATGACCAATGTTACATATACATCTAAAAAAAAAGTGACAACAACTCCATTTTCACTGCTTCTAAAAACTCTCTCAGATGGTTCACTCCTGTTGTTGAGGTCTCACTTCTTAATTTCACTTCCACTTAAAAAAAAAAAATAATAATAATAATAATAAAAAATTAAAAAATTAGAAAAAATTTCAAAGTGGTACCTTTTGAATTTTAATAATTTGCCTTTGTGGGTGTTCTTAGTTCATCTTATTATATTTTAATTTTAGATCATTAGAATAATAGTTAAAAATTTTAAATTGGGTACTTCCTATTAGCTTTTAAGCTTTAATATTGTTTAGTAGTTGATCATGTTTTACAATTGGAAAATGGTAATGCTATTGACGTGGGGATGAATGAGATTGTTGCCACTTCAAAGATATGATAAATAATATATTGATTACTTTTTTGTGATTACTAACACATCAGTCTGTAAGATTTATGTAGAAAAATTAATTGTATATTTATCATTACTCTTTGGTCTTTAGAATTTCAAGTAATGGGCCCTACATATTAAGGTGGAGTATGAGCCACATGAGTGTTAGAATAATAGTGTATTGCGCAATTCTATGTGTTTGGCCTCACTTATTAGAGGGTGTCTAGATCACACAAGTGAGGTAGAATGCTAGAATAAGGATTAAATGATGATAAATGGTTTATTATACTTTTTTTGTCCTTTAAATTTTGTGACAAGGATTATGATTTTACTAGAATGTGATTTAACTTTTAAGTGCATTATCAAAGTTAAATTCAATTATAGGATTAATAGACCTTGTTGTGTTTATGATTGTTTGTTTACTTATAAAAATGAACATCATTGATCATACCATAATCTAACTGCATGCAAGTGTTTTGTTTTGGTTTATAGTCATATGATACAATTAGTTTTGTACTTTGGGTTCTAATTGGTGTGTGTCTTAATCTTTAGCTAATTGAGGTGTTTATGATATACTAAGTGGTAGTGAATACCTGATCAGAAGTAATAAATAATATACATTGGATTTCCTTTTTGCCAGGTTGAGCTTTGTGGCCATGCTACATTGGCTGCTGCACATGCATTGTTTTCATCTGGTTTGGTGAATTCCAACATTATTGAGTTTGTCACACTATCCGGAATTTTAACTGCTAAAAAGTTTCAGGAAACCAAGGCATCTAATAGTTCAGATATTCAGAATGGTGAATCACAAGAGTGCTTTCTGATTGAATTGGATTTTCTAACTGTTCCAACAATCGATTTCAATTCTGAAGAAATTTCGTCAATTTCTAGTGCCTTGAATGGTGCTTCTGTGATTGATATAAAGAAAACTTCTAGTTTAGATGCCCTCTTTGTAATGTTCTAATCCAGTTTATATTTATTTTATTTTTCTTCAATACCTTAGTATCTTAATTATCTTTAGTGAAATATTCATTGCGAAACTTTCAAAAACTTAATGTTTGCCTAAAATGAATGACATGAACAATTTGGTGTCTCATTCATGGTTTTCTTGCTCAAATCTTTGGACACAGATGCATGGTTGGTTGGAATATTTGTACCATTCCTTGTATTTTTAAATGATTCCTTATGGAGCAATGCCATATTTTCTACTGATTTATGACTACTTCATAAGTACTCAGGAGTCAAGCTTATCAATTTTGCAGGTTGTGCTCCCATCAGGAGAAAGTGTGGTTGAAACACGGCCGAGTTTGATGCTATATGTAAATGTCCCGGAAAGGGAATCGTTGTTTCAGGGGCTGCTCCCTCAGGGTCTGGGTTTGATTTTTACAGTCGATTCTTTGCCCCAAAATTGGGTGCCAATGAGGTAAAATATTTCAGCCCTTGGTCTCAACCATTTGCAATGTTTGTGAAGTGCATGATGTCATACTACATTAATAATATATTTTTATGTATGATTCAAGAAGTTGTGGAGGGGTCTTTTAACTACAAGGTCAATAATGTTTTATGAATTATCATCGTCTGTATGATGCTCTTGCTGAAAATAAACAAGAGATGTTATTTAAACTCATTATCTTTACTTACAGTTCTTTACCTCCCTCTAATTTCACCATGTTAAAGAATAAATGCTTCATACATTGGATAGCTTACTAGTTCTTATGTCTATCTTTTGACGATTCAGTGACATTTCTTACTTATTTGGAACCCAAAAGATCTGCATAACATCCACTAGACTTTTTCCCCGTAAGGTCCCAAGTTCTTTGATCATTAGTACTTTGGATGATGCTAGATATGCAGTATCAAAGTGGGGACAAAAGCTCTCCTCCAATAATTTATCTACAACTGAAGTGAAAACTAGTGGGATTTAAGCAATAAATATATATCACTTGTCTTTCAGGATCCGGTTTGTGGGAGTGCACATTGTGCCCTAGCACCATACTGGAGCAAAAAACTTGGGAAGTGTGATTTTGTTGCATTTGCGGTATTCTCAAAATCCCTAGTGCATGCAAACTCATCATTGTAATTGTTGTCTTCATCATATTAATTTACAGTATTTACTTTGTTCAGGCATCACCTAGAAGTGGAGTATTAAACATTCATCTAGATGAGCAAAACCAGAGAGTGCTGCTGCGAGGAAAAGCTGTTACTGTCATGGAAGGGTCTCTTTTAGTTTAGACATTTGGAGTGAAATTCCGTATTGCATGTCTTTTACAATTGAAATAAATGACTATTTCTGGAAAGAAGTATTCCCTGGAGCTGGAGTTGAAATTTCAGTTTCGATTGCTGATTTGAGGTCTTTCTTTTTGATGTATAAATAAGAAGTAGTATTCCACAACATGGGGAATGTGACTCATCTCCATCAGATATACCCGAAAAAAAATGAGGGATAAAGGAGATGGAGGGTGTTCCATTAAAATTACTAGAAAAGCCCAACTAGCTAGAGAGTTTGCAGTAAGATTTGAATTTTTAGAACAACCTAATTTTTTCCCCAACTGTTAAGAGAACTAGTTGGCTACCATCTATATTCCCGCAGACTGAAGACATAATTCTTCATTTGTCTGTTTCAGGGGCAAAATGGATTAGGAAAACATTTTCTCCCATTGTGGTTATAGTCTTGCCTTTGTTAGCAACTATATCACTGATGATATTGCCCATCAATTTTTGATTATTAACCTTTTTGATGTCTCCTGGCTTTGAGTGCAGCACTATGCATTCCTCACTGCAACTGAGGCTTCAGTTTGTTGTAGCAGTGACTCCATCTCTTCAACTTGTTCTGCCATGGTGAAATTTTGGTTTTTTTGGTCAGTGTCTGAAAAATTGATGGATGAGGTCTCTTTTTTAGGAGCTTGGGATGTGTATATGTAGTGGGACGTTTATGGTATGTTGTATTTTTGCTGAGGTTTTTTTGGGCTGAGGTTTATTATGATAAGAAGATGGTGATTATGAGTTGGAATTGAGTGGCATTGTAAGTTTGGGATTTGTTGGGCTGTTATGCCCTGGGGAAAGATACTCTGGTGATGGTTACTATGTCGTTGAGTTGTTTTGGTGAAAAGAAGTCAGGAGCTGGATGTTAAGGTGATGGGAGGTAAAGATTTTGAAGAACCTGGATTATGAGTTTGAAGTAGCAAATGAAGAGGATGGAGGGTGTCTCAGTAAGTGTATGGGAAGGACAGTAATGGGGAGATATGGGGGATTGAGGGATGGTAGGATAGCAGATTTGTGGAATTGCAAGGATGGTAGTAGTGGAACCAATGATTTGCTGTCAAAAGCAGCTTTGGGACTAAGAATCTGTAGAGTCTGTGACTGTTTTATTTGTTTAAGAGTTGCAATCTGTGATTCTTAGTGAAAAGGATGTGGGGTATTTGCTGGTAGATGGATAGGGTTGGTTTATAACGGTTCTTGCTAGTAAAATTATCTCATGAGACTGTTTCATAAAATACCTTCTCGTCTTGTTTTAAACTTAGTTCTTTCTTTCCTTTTTATCTTTTTGTTAATTTGACCATATTTTTGTACATTCCAAAATGAAATAGAGAAAGCATATATATATATATATATATATATATACCCCTATATATAAAAACTTATAATGAATAACATGTTATTAACTTATAATTGGTGTTAATGATAGTCAAATAAATATGATATTATACTAATAATAAATTGTGAAAAAATTATAGAAAATTACATAAAAGGCCCCAAGTTTATGCGCAACTTCAAAATATGTCTTAGGTTCTTAATTTTGTCAAATGAGTTTTCAAATTTATAAAAAAATTTTAATTTGAAACTTTTTTTTGTTATTTGTTTTTGTTATTTTGGATAGTAATGGAATAGAGAAAAGTGAAAAATCAGCAAAAATCAAACATTAAACTTTGAGTTTCACCTTAGACTTTTCATCTCTCTCAAAAAAAAAAAAAAAACCTTAGAATTTCATAAATCAATTTGGCTTGATAGAAAGGGTAGAGAGAGAAAGATCCAATTGAAAAAAAGAAACTTTCACTTCTAGCGAGAAATTAATTGTCAAAAAAACTGATTATGTGAGTAGGGATGATAGGCCCAACAGTATATATTGGGCTGGGGGTCCAGTCCGAGGACGCCTAGTAAGTTGAGGATGGGTAAACGTTATTATGGAAGTCGGCATTAATGAGTAAAGAAAGGGGTCTAGTCATGATGGTCCAAGAAGGTGGTTCGAGGAGGGATGCTTCCTCAGTTGAGCAAAGCAAAGGTCAGAAGGTGCGGTCTGTTATTTAGAAACAACGTTCCAAGAGATTCTATTGATAAGGATATACATCATGAAAGCACAGGACAAATGAAATGTATGATATATCTAAGAGAAAGCTGCTATCACCATATTGAATACTCTGTAACTAACTCTCTGGCCGTATTAATGAGGAAGTGATACCTGAACAGTAATTTTCAGCTTTACAGCTACTCCTAAAGACTTTAACAAGGTGTTGATGGGACAAGGATCAACACCAACAATCTAATCTACATGTGGAAGGTGGAGATGGAAGAAAGAAGATAGTATAAAATAGAAAGAAGATCATGAGGGAAAGGGATCAGAGAATTAAGGAAAAAAAAAAAAAAAACACTGTAGCGACAAAAACTGTGCTTGTAATCAAATTCAAGAGATATATACAAAAACTGATCTTCTCGGATTGTGCCGAGGACAATTTTCTTTAGATAAAACCAGTTTATCTTTATTTTATTGTCATTTGAATCCATTATAGTTGTTACCCAACTTATTAGAGCCTAGTTTTCTAACCCACTCTCTACAAATTCATTGTATTGAACTCTTTAGGCCTAGATCCTTTTACCTTTTGTGCTTAGGAACCAAATTATGTCCTTACAGAAAGCTTTATCAATAATTTCTCATTTTCAATGCATAACTACTACTATTAATGAATAACAAATATGAACATGAGTTTCAAATGGACATAGTTTCATACTTTGGGATTTTAATTGACAAAATTAAATGCTTGAGACCTCATCCAAATTAGGGAATAAATTCTTGACATCTTTACAAAATTCCCCAATAAATTATGTTCATAGAATAATAATAATATATATATTTTTTAAATAATGCTAGAGATACAAATTATTTTACAAACTGCTGATGTGGTGAGGACGATTGTGCCAAGGGCGATTTTCTTTAAATAAAACCAGTCTATCTTTACTTTATTGTCATCTGAATCCATTATAGTTGTTACCCAACTCATTAGAGCCTAGTTTTCTAACCCACTCTCTACAAATTTATTATATTGGACTTTTTAGGCCTAGATCCTTTTATCTTTTGTTCTTAGGAACCAAATTCTGTCCTTACAAAAAGTTTTATCAATAATTTCTCATTTTTTAATGCATAACTACTACTATTAATGAATAACAAATATGAACATGAGTTTCAAATGGACATAGTTTCATACTTAAGGATTTTAATTGACAAAATTAAATGCTTGAGACCTCATCCAAATTAGGGAATAAATTCTTGACATCTTTACAAAATTCCCCAATAAATTATGTTCATAGAATAATAATATATATATATATATATATATATATATATTAAATAATGCTAGAGATACAAATTATTTTACAAACTGCTGATGTGGTGAGGACGATTGTGCCGAAGGCGATTTTCTTTAGATAAAACCAGTCTATCTTTACTTTATTATCATCTGAATCCATTATAGTTATTACCCAACTCATTAGAGCCTAGTTTTCTAACCCACTCTCTACAAATTTATTATATTGGACTTTTTAGACCTAGATCCTTTTACCTTTTGTGCTTAGGAACTAAATTCTGTCCTTACAAAAAGTTTTATCAATAATTTCTCATTTTTCAATTCATAACTACTACTATTAATGAATAACAAATATGAACATGAGTTTCAAATGAACATAGTTTCATACTTCAGGATTTTAATTGACAAAATTAAATGCTTGAGACCTAATCCAAATTAGGGAATAAATTCTTGACATCTTTACAAAATTACCCAATAAATTATGTCCATAGAATAATAATATATATATTTTAAATAATGTTAGAGGTACAAATTATTTTATAAATTGTTGATGTGGTGAGTGATTATTAGTAAATAAAAATGTGATATTAATAGTAGGTTTAAATGAAAATTAATTTATAAAAATATTATAAAATAATTTATTACGGTATTATTAGTCATATATTATATATTTTTTGGTTGAGACAAAAAGGACGATTACATTTGACATTACCATGTGTTTCAATTTACTAAAGAAATTGCAGCTGTCAATTGAGACCAAACCAGCTGACTGTGTTGACCAATCTCTGTTCTGGACTTCTGAAAAGACAAGAAAGACAAAACCTACAACTCAACTTCATTTTCACTTCCTCTGAAATTCTCTCACATCACAGGAACATGGCAAAGAAACCTGTCAAGTACTATGTGGTACTTCTCAGTTCTCTCTATCTGTGTAATATGTATGTATGTCTTATATATTTATGAATAGGATTCTGAGTTTGTAGTGGGACTTGGCAGGTGGACGCGTTTACTGACTCACCTTTCAAGGGGAACCCAGCAGCAGTGTGTTTATTAGAGGAAGAGAGAGATGAGCAATGGCTGCAAGCTGTGGCAGCTGAGTTCAACATCTCCATGACTTGTTACTTGACTCGCCTCACTGACACAGGATCCGACTCTCTTAAGTCACCCAATCCTAGGTTCCATATCAGATGGTTCACTCCTGTAGCTGAGGTGTCACTTCTTAATTTCACTTCCACTCTTAAAAGAAAGTATTTGTTTCTAAGTGCTACCCTTTGAATTTTAATATTTGCCTTAGTGGGGTGTTCTTAGTTCATCCAAATTATTTTAATTTTAGATCTTTAGAATAATACATCCTTTTAAAAAAAAGTAGTAATTTATCTTGTTTTATAATTTTCTTATGGTGAATCATTAAGATGGAGTCTAAGTCACTTGTAAGCAGAAGTGTTAGAATTATAATAACAATTATAATAGTGTATTGGACAATTCTACATATTTTACCTCACTTATTACTTATTTAGAGAATGTCTAGATCAAACGAGGTAGAATGCTAGAATAAGGGCTAAATAATGATAAATGGTTTATTATACTTTTTTTTTCTTTAAAAATTGTGATAGAGAGTATGATTTTACTTGAATGTGATTTAAGTGCATTATCACAGTTAGATTCAATTATTATAGGATTTAGATATACCTTGTTGTATTTATGGTTGTGTACTTATAAAATTGAGCATCACACCATGATCTAATTGCATGTAAGTGTTTTGCTATACAATTTATTGTGATATAAAACGATTATTGCCATAGTTTGGATTCTAATTGGTGTGTCTTGATCTTGTAGGTAAGTGTTAGCAAATTCTTGATCAGAAGTGATTATTAATAATTATATTGGATGCCTTTTTGGCAGGTTGAGCTTTGTGGCCATGCTACATTGGCAGCTGCACATACATTGTTTTCATCTGGTTTGGTGAATTCCAATATTATTGAGTTTGTCACACTATCCGGAATTCTAACTGCTAAGAAGGTCCTTGAAATTAAGGCATCTGATAGTTCAGATATTCAGAATGGTGAAGCGCAAGAGTGCTTTCTTATTGAATTGAATTTTCCTACTGTTCCAGCAATTGATGTCAATTCTGCAGAAGTTTCATCAATTTCCAGTGCCTTGAATGGTGCTTCTGTGATTGATATAAAGAAAATTACTACTTCAGATGCCCTCTTTGTAATGCTCTATTCCAATTTATAATTGTTTTCTTTTTCTTCTATACATTTGTTAGTATCTTAATTATCTTTAGTCCATTATCTTTTGGGAGTCTTTGTTGTTGTTGTAAATATGCATTGCAAAACTTTCAAAAGATTAATCTTTGCTTAAAATAAATGACATGCATGAACGAGTTGGTGTCTCATTGGTAAGTGAGAATCATGACTTTCTTGCTCGAATCATTGGACTTAGATGTGTGGTTGGTTAATATATTTGTTCTAATCCTTGTGTTTTAAAATGATTCTTAATGGAGCAACATCATATTTTTTACTGATTCATGACTACTTTCTAAGTACTTAAAGAGTCAAGCTTATCAATTTTGCAGGTTGTACTCCTATCAGGAGAAAGTGTAATTGAAATACAGCCAGACTTTGATGCTATACGTAAATGTCCTGGACTGGGGATAATTGTTTCAGGGGCTGCTCCCTCAGGATCTGGGTTTGATTTTTACAGTCGGATCTTTTGGCCAAAACTTGGGATCAATGAGGTAAAATTTGTCAGTCTTTGGTCTCAACCAATTGCAATGTTTGTGAAGTGCATGACGTTATAGCTAAATATCTATTGCATCTCTTTACTGTGTTAATAGTGTATTTATAATTTTGTTAGCATGATCACTTGAGATTCATAATTCAAAAGGTTGTGGAAGGGACTTTTGTAAGTTCAATAATTTTTAATGTAAATCATTGCCTACAGAATGGAATTATGATGATAATGCTATTGCCATAAACAAGCAAGATATGTTATTTAACTTCATTATCTTTACAGCCAGCATTTAAAGAATATATGCTTCATACATTGGATAGCTTACTAGTTCTTATATGAGTTATATTTATTGTTTGATAATTAAATAACATTTCACTTATTTGGAACCCAAAACCTACTTGACATTTTCTAGTAAGGTCCCAAGTTCTTTGATCGTTAGCACTTTGATGATACTAGGTATGCAGTACCAAATAGGTGAGTTTGTGATATCAATAAAGGTATACTACTTGTGTTTCAGGATCCTGTTTGTGGGAGTGCACATTGTACACTAGCACCATACTGGGGCAAAAAACTGGGGAAGTGTGATCTTGTTGCATATCAGGTATTTTTCACCATGTCTATCGCAAACTCATAATTGTATTTTTGTGTTTGTCATATTAATTTACAATGTTTCCAGGCATCAGCTAGAAGCGGAGTACTAAACATTCATCTAGACGAACAAAATCAGAGAGTACTACTGAGAGGAAAAGCTGTTACCATCATGGAAGGGTCTCTTTTAGTTTAGACATTTGAAGTTAAAACTCCATATTGCATGTATATTTTCAATTGAAATAATGACTATTACTGGGTGGAAGAATCCCTTGGAGCTAGGGTAGGAATTTCAAATTCTATAGCTGATTCAAGGTCTTGTTATAATCCTACTCTGTGAAATTGTATTTGCAAGGGTGTTTATAGGTTGTAAGGTGATATTTTTTTATCCATTAAGAGAAACTTTCAATAACTATTCCACATAACAATTTTTGTCAAGGCAAGTTTTCTCTTTTCAATACAGCTTCATGTTTCTCTATAATGCCTTCTTAAAATTGTCAAATTCTTACTTTGAAAAGGGTGAAACTTGTTTCTCAAAAAAGAAAAGAAAAGAAAAGAAAAGGGTGAAACTTTGCACTCCATTGTTTGAGATCTTGGAAACAAAAAACTACCTAAAGGGATCCAAGATGAAAAAAGGCATATAGTTGAATATGTCAAACTTTTAATGATTGTGGTTTTGCATATGTTTGGTTATTTGAGGAATTTAAAATTACGTTTATTAAAATATGATGATCTTATCATAATTTCCTTTGTCACATTTGAAGGATTATGAAGATAAGAATTTTGTTTTTGTTGTTGTTGTTGTTGTTTTTTTTTTTTTTTTTTTTTTTTTTTTTTAATTTTTTTATTTTATTATTATTATTTTTTTTAAAGCTACGAAGAATATAGAAAATCAATTTTTACTCTTGAAAGGTTTCATATATTTTACACAACCTCATTTTGTAAGTCTATTGTATTAAAATTGGTAATAACTTTAATATTTTCCTAAAAATATATAGGTTTTCAAAATTATTATCTTTAATTTAAAGTTAAATTAATAGGGTACTGACTTGCTTCCTTTTCACTTTGCTGGTTTCTGTGTTCTTTTTTGTCATAGAGAGCCACTACTTGAAGATTTAAGGCCTTATAGGATTCCTAAATTATGTCACAAGTGCAATACATGTATAATTCCATGAATAATAATGGGAAGACTAACTCTTTCACTTTACAATAATGCACGAGGGGATTCCGTGTAAGGTTTGTGCATTCAACCCATCAACTAGACACCATGGGTTGATTTTTCCAGGATTGATAGGTTGGTTCTAAATTTTTTTGAACTTAGGTTGAGTCAGATTCAAGTTGATAAAATTTTAACCAGAATAACTTGACTCAACCAACACTAGTAATAGTTTAAAAAATGTGTAATTTAAATTTATTATTTTGGATTTTAAAGCTTAGTTTATATTTGTTAGTTTGGTTTATTTTGATATTTTTGAGACTTATTTTTTATTTATGAAATTTGAATATATATTAAGTTTAATTGTATTACTTGTCATCATTTATTGAATAACTAGCAAATGTTCCGTGTAATGTGCAGTGCATTTTAAAATATTTTGCAATAAATTATCTTATGGTTTATATATGTATGTTTAAGAAAATCAACTTCAACTATTTTACAAATCATTAAAAAGAGGAAACACAAATTATTAAAGTTAAAATAATCTATATATAAAATAATAGGTGAAGCAGAGAGAGTGTGAAATTGAATTCTAAATTAGAACTCTAATTTTGTGCCACGTGTCCAGATTGCAACTCCAATTTAGATTGCCACGTGTACACACCAATTTCAGTCAATTAACGCTGTGCTTTTTTTTTTTGGGTGAATAAAACATTCTGCTCTTCACACCCGCGTATTTTTAGGTTCACCTCCCCTTCTCAAAACCCAAAATCCTTACTCTCCTTCAATATACAGCTCCCCTCTTCTTCAATGAATGTTATGGAATTTCAAAAGAATATCTCGGTATCAATGATGCATGCTTCTTGGTATTTCTCTATCTTATATAGAAGAGGTTCTGCATTTTGTACTTTTCTTCACAGTTTTAATGGTCCTGGTGGTTCTGCATCTATTCCAATTGTACTTTTCTTCACAATTTTAATGTTCCTGAGCAGCAAAACGAATTCTTCCTAAGGTTCGATTACTCTTTTCTTTCATCTGCATCTGCTTTCCTTCCTTTTTGTGAATAATTTTTATTCTTTAATTATATAAGTTTTTTTGTTTTCGCATGTTTATCTTCTGTTTCATTAGTTTCTCATTTTGTCACACAAAAAACTTCCACCTTCATCATTGGCTCTCTCTCTCAAAGCCCAAAACCAAAGCCAGCAACGCACACACATATCATTCCAAGCAAACCCATTTAAAAGCAAAAAATTTCTCTATTTTTTTGTATTTTTGATTCCCTTCTTCTTATTCGTCCGTACACAACGCAAAAAACCCTTTTTCCCAATCGTGCTTTCACAATTTTCTTTTCGGGGGTTTTGGATTTTAGCTCAGCAGTGAATTTTACTTTGATCGATGGTTAGTGGGCATGTCATTAAACGCGCCAAGTACAAGACCTCACCCAAAGGCGTTGGAACTCCTGGTGTTCAATCTGAAATTGGAGTCCAATTTCACCTCCCCTTCTAGAAATCTGTGTTCTACATTTAAATGTTGTGCTCTTTTTTTTTTTTGTTTTGGCTAAATAAAACCTTTTGCTCTTCTTTATATATCACACACACCTGTTTTACAGGTTCACCTCCCTTTCTGCCAAAGCCAACAACGACAACAACACCGATCTCTTCACCTCCTTGATCTCAGACATCAAATCCTACTCTGGCAACGACCCTCTTCTCGCATGGCTCCAATATGCCTCTCTCTTTCTTTGTGGGTAGCTCTTTTAATGGTTTTAAAAAGTAAGATTGTTTGGCATTTTGTATATACAGAGGGATCAGAAAGATGAAGGATTCGCTGCCTTCGCAAGTACTGAACGAGAAGCTGCCACGGTTTTTGCAGAAGTGCGCGCAGACCTTCGATTCCGATCGCCGTTACAAAAACGACTTACGGTACCTCCGCGTTTGGTTACAGTTGGTATTTTACTAATCCATCGCTTTTTCTTTTTTTCTTTTTTTCGTTTTCTTCTTGATGATTTCGATTCTGGGTCGTTGGGTTTCTTAGAAGTTGTTTGGTTCCTGTGGAAATGAAGGGGAAAGATGTGAAAATCAAATTTGGATGCTCTTTAGATTTTTTTGGTTATCTAAATGTTGTGAATTTATTCATTTATTTTAGTGTGTAGATGGGTTTTTGTGTATGGTCTGAGAGCGCTTTTTTTTTTATACATTTTCTTATTGTTGATTTTGATGCTGGGATATTCGGCTTTTGTTCAATTTCATAGCCTTTGTTTGGTTCCTGAGTGAAAATGAAGGAAAAGTTATGAACATCAAATTTGGAGTTTTAGTAAACAGAAGGGTTGTTTTGGGCTAAGTTCACTAGCTTTTTTTTTTGTTATTATGATTCTCTTTTGATTTATGACATATCATCTTCATAGAAGAGAGGGAGTTGATAGGAGTTAATCGTGAATTGAAAAATGCCAATTTCATTGTCCGCATCATAATTCATAAGTAATTATTTATTTATTTATTTTGTGAGTAGATGGAGTTTGCGGATGATCCAAGAGTGATTTTCATTATCTTGTGGATGATTTTGATAATGGGTCATTCATTTTTTGTTCAATTTCATAACCCATTCCCTTTTTTTCAATGAATGCTATGAAATTTGAAAGGCATCTCTCAGGATCAATGATGAATGCTTTTCAGTTGTGACTATTCTTATTTAATATTTTCTGGTTATTTGGATTTTTTGATTTCAAGCATTTTGGATTTATATCTGTCAATTCCTTTCTCTACAGAGATGAGGTGGGTTCTTTCTAAAATCCTTGATAGCTCTTTCTCTCGCTGTCAATGGCAGACAAGAAATTAGGGTTCTTCACTATAAAAGAAGAGGATTATGGAGGCATAAAGAGAGGGGAGGCACGTACTACTACAGAAAGAAGGATCACCAAAGAGTAAGACCTTTCTTTTATTCTGCACTTTTATTTAGTTGCTTTTCTGAAATTTAATAATTTGTTAAGATAAAGAGAGGCTGGAACCACTACCGGTGAGTTTTTATCTTCAATTTAAGTTTGTTTATTAATTGTGATTAGGTTTTGATATTCACAACCAACCCAATATCAGATCGCTGGAACTGCTACAAGTAAAATCGTTTATGTTAATTTTGTGCGTTTAATAGGATTTAGGTTTTGCTATTTTGGTTGGTTGGTTTTGATTTAAGAAATTGGTTTAGATTTTGTATAGTCAAAACCTAATATAGATTCCTTTCAATATATAACCCTCTATATATTCCCATCAGTGGCCATAGAAGAGTGACCACTCTCTAACAAACTGATTTTATTTTGGTTTATTTGGAAATATCTCATGTCTCATTCTTTTAATGTGTTGTGGCTTATAAGAGAAGAGCCAGTTATGAGGAGAAGTTTGTTGATTCTATGTAGAAGAAAGCTAAGGTAACAATTCCTTGCTGATTGTTCTCTGCATAATCTGCCATCTAATTGGTTATCAATCATAGAGTTCAAATACTTTTCTAGGTTTTGTTTTATAGTTCTCAAGTTTCCTTTGTTGTGGCAGGAGGAAAAAGGTTGAATTTGCATCAAAGAGATTCTTGGTATTCTTTCGTGGACTTACAGATTGATTAATTTTGATAGCAACCAGATTCCAAGATCCTTCAAAGGCAATGATTTTTTAGGATATAATATTTGGTTCCGGAAAATTAGCCTGTTTTCTATTGAAACTAACAGAATTTGTATTGCTCTATTTATTTATTTGGTTGGTTGAGAAATTCTGTTGATGGGTTTTGTTGGTGAGAATTTCTACGCTGAATCTAAAATTTAATACTAAATATTAAATTTGATGTTCACTTCTTACTCTTTTTTTTCTTGTCCTAATTTCGCTGTCTCATTGACAGGCTTCAAGCGTAGGAATGGTGCACACAATCTTTCATTAATAACTATGCAAGTTTGTATTAATTTCATGTGATTTTTTTATTTTTTATTATTTTTATGATAGTTAGATATCTATTTGCTTATGAATGATATCAGATCTGACCCTCACTTAAACAAAACATAAGGTATAACATTCACAAAACTTAACGTAAGGTATCCTATGCTTTCTTGCTTTCTGAGAAAATTTCATTTCCATTCCATGTGTTTGTCACAGGTTTTTGTTTTGTGTGTCTTTGGGTTAATAAGGCAACAAAACTAAAGTTTTGAAGGCTGTCTGAGACTGTCAACAACATCACATAATGGTAGCTTAAATTCTTCTTTCATTGCTGATTTTTTTCATTTGCTTTGATTTGTAAATAAGGACTGTGTTTTTGGAGAAGTGAATAATGACTCTAAGTTCGTTACATTTCATACTGATTGAACTGTTGATTGCCTGAATGGAAGTATATAAGTAAGATTTCCCTAATTTAAATGCCACTTGTGATTTTTTTTTTTTTTTGTGATGCACTTGAAGCATAGAGTTTCTTTATTCAAAAATTGATAGTTGATACTAGCTTAATATTTCTTCTTATTATACTCTATGGGTTTTGTTTTCCCTTTACTACACAAACACAAACAAAATTCCAATATGTTATTTATTTATGTAGTTATCCCAGATTTTTTAAAATTTGGGTTGCCAAACATAGGTGTATATGATTTAGACTCAAACCTTAAATAACTACCATTTGTTGTGATAAGATTGTATAGAAATTATTCACCATAAATGTGTATTATCCATACTTCTAAGAGGATTGGCTCTGTTCCTTCTATGCCTACTTAGATAAAGTGGATGTGGTTTTGTAAGGTGCCACTAGGTGCCATCATCAGAGGTTCATTTGAGACCAATTGTGAGAATTTGTGGTATAACAAAATTTGAAAATAATTATATTGAAAGTTAACACAAATCTATCTTTTAGATTTATTGGTTGAAGAGCAATTTCTTCAAAATTGGTTGGCACTGATAAGCAAGAGTTCAATGCAGATGTTGGTCATTTTGGAGTAGGAATTTGTCATGATATATGCTTCTCTAAAGTTGCTACATTCCTGTCAAGGTAAGCAAAATACTAAAATTTTGAACTGTTGTAGAGATTATAAACAAAAGAGACATGCCAAATCTGCCTTCAATTAAAACGTCAGGTGTTTAGGAGTTATCTTGCAACTATACAAAGTATTTTC
Organism: Quercus lobata; assembly: GCF_001633185.2. Taxonomy (NCBI): domain Eukaryota; kingdom Viridiplantae; phylum Streptophyta; class Magnoliopsida; order Fagales; family Fagaceae; genus Quercus; species Quercus lobata. Next base: position 22,207,773 of record NC_044915.1, on the reverse strand, counting down.
AACCTTTCATTAGGTTATCCCACTTGGAAGACCATTTTTTAGTTATTATTACATGTGTTTTGTGAAATTTCATTAGACATGTGATATGTAATATTTAGTCTCGATTCCCACTTTATCTCATCCTATTATAGATTTGCATCTCCTCTATAGGACTCAAATATCACATTGGATTCTTGCTTATCACAAGTGTAGACTATGTTGGTAAGGTATTGCTTGCGTTGCTGAGCTAAGTTCATTTTTTGGAGTTCATGTAATTGTATTTTTTTTAAAAACTTCGTCAATCACAATTCTGCATTGTGTGCTATCCGAACATTTGAGTTAAATAGTCAATATTATCTTGGTTTGAGAAAAACCAAGACCTAATCAGGGTGGCCAAGAGCTTCCTTAGTCTCTGTATTATTAGATCACTATTTTCATTCTTTAGATTGTATTATGAACTTTCATTATTGTTTTAATCATTTTCAGGTGTGGATTTTGAGATTAAGTTGCTCACAATTGGTGGGAGAAGATTGAAGCTTACAATTTGGGACATAGGCAACTGCTGGAATTATTTTGAATTATAGTTTCATTTTAATCTTTGATTAATGATGCTTTTGGAAGTGATAGTTTATGCTAACATGTAATCTTTCTCTTCTTTCAAGTTTTTTTTGATAATCTTCTCTTCTTTCAAGTTAGTCATTGCTTTTGGTGCATAAATAGATTGTAGAGCTATTAACAATAGCTGAAAGATATGTATATTTGATTTTTAGTTGGGTGAACTTTTGGATTTTAATATAAACATTTAACCTTCGGATGTTGAAAAAACAAGAAGGTAAAATGTTCTGTAAATTTTAATTTTGTGAAACTGATCAATGGCAATTTGAAGTGTTAAAAGAGACAAACAATATTGACTTCGGCTTGAAACGTACTCAAAATAAACTCAAGGACAGCATATTAGACATGTCTATAGGGGAAAAGTGCTATCTGATGACATCTCCACTAAAAACTGTGAATTGCAACACACTTCTGATTCCAATATGCTATTCATGTCCAATTTTATTAAAAACTTTTGAAGAAAGTTCCATTAATGTCCCTTTATATATTTTAAATAATAAAATGCAATATTCTCTTTTTTCTTCACTGTAGCATCACTTAAATAATAAAATGCAATATTCTCTTTTTTTATTCATTGTTTTATCTAATGCTATCCTATGTATGATAAACCAAAAAAAAAAAAAAAAAAGACCAATAGCATTACTTAGATAATAATATGCAATATATATTTGTTAGATAATAATATGCAATATATATTTGTTATTGTTTTATTTAATTCTATCATCCGTGTGATAATCCCAAAAAAACAAAAACAAAACAAAATTGGCCAATAGCATCATTACAATTAACCAGTCCCGTGCGGTAGCACGGGGTTACATACTAGTAGTAATAAAATATGAACATGTTGCTTGAGTAGTTGGACAAAGAAATAATTATTTTTCTCTAACTTAAGTGGAGAGTTATTATTATGTTATATATATATATATATATATATATTTTTTTTTTTTTTTTTGAGGAATATATGTAATATATATTCTTGATTCCGTGTTTTTTAATTTTTACTTTTGTCTCTTTCATTAAAAAAAAAAAGCTTTCGTCTTTTGCTAGACCTTGTTTCAAAGAAATCAATTATTTCCAATTCAACTTAATTTGAATAAGAACATCATAATTCAAGTTCAACCACTATCTAGACACTCAAAACTTACAAATCAAGTACATGAAAGAGTTTTAATTAGCCAACAATTAATATGATCTCTGATCTGACCCTAACAAACTCAAATACTAAAGCTGTTCCCGACCCATCACTTTCTTTTTTCTTACATTACGTTTCATTCTCAAGTTACAAGCATAAAATGCTACATGTGGCTCTAGCTGATAATTTTACTTTAACCTCAAGTCTCATCCACTACACAGTAATTCTCCATGTTACAGCAATCACAATGATGGGGATGGGCCGGATGGCAGAAAATCATCTTGAACCCCAAATTGCAAATTTTGGAACCCCAATTACGTACCTTGATGGAGTTTGGTATTTGTGGACAAATGGGGTAACAATTGGACCAGAAAGGAAATAGTTTGATAAGTAGATGGAGTTATGTAACAATTCAGATAGGCTTTCTGGGATGCTTCCAGTCGAGAGGTTGTTGGAGAGATCAAGAACATTGAGAGATTTTAGCATAGAAAGTGAATTTGGGATAGAAGAATTGAGCTTGTTGCCTCGTAACAGCAGTAAATTTAGCTTTTCCAAATAGCCAATTTCAGAAGGTATTTGACCAGACAGGAGATTAATACTAAGATCTAGTTTTATCAGGTTGGATGCTCGAGAGATACTAGGAGGTATAATACCTGAAGTCCAGTTTACTTGTACATACAGTTGTGACAAGTTTCTGGGATATTCAATTGTAATAGGTAGAGGAGCAGTAAAATTATTGTAAGCCAAGTCAATGAGTGAAGTATGGGGAAGACTTAAAAGTCCTTGAGGCATAGACCCCTCTAAAAGGTTATAACTAACTCCAAACCGTAAAACAGACTCACATTTTGTGTAACTATCAGGCAAATTTCCAGAGAACATATTTTGAAAGACAAGAAGGTAAAGCAATTGACCTCCCTTGCAAACCTCCGCTAGCAAAGGACCTCTAAGATTGTTTTCTGACAGGTCTAGAACAACCATAGATGATGATTGTCCCAGATTTTGTGGAACTTCACCTGTCAGAAAATTGTCATAAAGTGACAAAGAAGTTACTTAAGGTTGTTGAGTTTGCAATCACACCTGGGATTTCTCCTCCAAGGCTGTTGTTGTAATGCTGCAAGACTTGGAGCTTTGGAAGGTGACAAATGGATTCGGGGATCTTGCCCGTTAACCAATTCACTGACATGTCCAAGTCTATGAGCTCTGTCAGATTTCCAATCTCCTCTGGCATGTTTCCACTAAGTAGGTTGTGGTAAAGCTCAAGATGTTGCAAGTTCTTCAACAATCCAATCTCTTTTGGAATTTGACCCACAAGGTAATTTCCACTAAATTCAAGATCAACAAGGGATGTCATGTCTCCTATTGTTGCAGGGATTGGACCTTGCAACGTGGATGCTGACAAGATCATACGTTTGAGCTTTTTCAGCCTTGAAGAAATATTCTTGGGAATTTGCCAGAAGTTGAAGCCCTCGTTTTCGTTGAAGTTAAGCACCTCAAGATTGGTAAGGTTAGTTACTGAGATGGGGGAAGTTACCCCCAAAACGGTTCTCTGACAAATCGAGTGTTTTTAAAAATTTCAAGGGTGAAAATCAGGGAGTGGTCCAGCTTGATTCACGTTTTTCATGCTAATAGCTCTTCTAAGACCAAGCAGTTGACGAGGCTATTAGGAGAGTTGCCAATGAATCCGTTGTTGCTGAAACGGAGTACACGCAACTTTGGCAAGTAAGAGCATACATCTGCTGGGAAGTGACCAAAAAGTGCCCAATCAGTGACATCAATCTTGACAACATAGCCTTAATCATCACAGCTAACTCCACTGAAGTTGCAGTGTGGCTTTCCTTCAGCTGAGACATTCCACTCAGCCAAGGATTTCCCTAAGACAGACTCTTTCATAAGGGTGAAAAACTGAGACTGCTGGTTATTATTGATTGCTTGAGAGAGATAGGAGAGTGATAATAGTAATACCAACTCAAAAATAAGGAAGATAATAGACTAAGGAGCCATTTGAGAGAGTAAGAGAGGAGAGAACTAGGGAGGTTGAGAGGCTGTTATGGTGGTTGTTGCAAGGAAGGAGGTGAGGAAGAGAAGTATATGAGTGGAAGGGAAAATGTAGTTAAACATAGCCTAATCCACAAATCATGACTTGAAATCACAATTTCGGTTTATTTCTGGTATGTGTACATAAGAGCGTGTGGATTAGTATATGTAATAAATACTACTCATGATAAGTGGAATGATTGTAGGGATTATTGAGTGCAACAATAATAAGAGCATACATGATGAAAAAAGCAATTCTGTGCAATAGTGCTAAGAGCAATATAAAGCAAGAAAGAAAGAGAAAGAGGTGCCTGTGAAGCTTCTCCACTAACGGATTCAGACAAGGTGCAATAGCCCTTAGTTATTACATCATTTGTAGAAGAAAAGAGTCAAGAAGGTAAAGGTAAAGTGATAAAAATATTAAAAATTAAAATTTTTTATCCAATTGGTTGATATTAAAAATAAAATTTTGAACTTTTAATCTTTTTCCATCAAAAGTGGTCAAAAGTGGTTTTGCATGGTGCAATAGCTACCAAATCTCAATCCATCCACTAACTTATATAGAAAATATAACTTCAGTGCAAGTATTGTATACTGATGAGCTAGGATGCACGGATGCGGCAAAACGGCCATTGCACCTGCGTTCGACGCAGCAGGGACGCCACTACTTGCGCGTTGGTGCCACGTCCATTTTTTTTTTTTTGCAACTCGTGTGGACTCAGCGCCAACTCGGGTCGAATCGATTCGTATTGGGAGAAACTGCCGAAACACACTGAACCACCCAATTCAGGCCGAAATTAATTAAAAAAAAAAAAAAAAAACCGCACCGTTTGAACTAAACCCTAAACTATCTTAGTTAAAACACACCATTCTTCACTTCAATCTTCAGCTCTCTCTCACTCTCTGTGCTTCGTCTCCCCTCTTGGCTCTCTACTCTCCGTCTCCCCTAAACTATCTTTGGTAATTTCTTTAGCTCATTCTCTTTTACACTCTGCTTTCTCAGCTAAATCTCCGATATGTGTAACAGTATTCGGTTCAAAATGTTTTTTATGAGAAACCCATTTAGCAAATTTTTTTTTTTAATTTTAATTTTTATAATAAATTAGCAATGTTCGAGTTTTTGTGCTGTTGATTATGCTTATTGATTTTTGGTTTCTTTGAAAAGTTTCATAATTTTTTTTTTTTTGAAATATGTTTTCTTTGGTGATTTGCTTGTGCCTGTGTGAATTTTTTTGGTTAATAATTTGTATATATTATGCTCATTATACTCTCACATGCTCTGAGCCTCTGACTATTACTCATTGTGAATCTGTGATCTAATTTTTTTAATTTTTTTTTTATATAAGCTGTAATGTTATGACTAGGGTCTGATTTATTATTTAGTTAATAGTTATTATTTGTAGGTTAAATTGAATCTATTGAATTTGCAATGGATGAAGTTACTAGCATAGAAACTTCACCTTCATCTAAATAAGAAGTTCCAAATGATGAAGCTCCTCTTTGGCAGTATGTGAATAAAGTAGAAAAACTACCTGGTTCTACTGTTAAATCAGGTGGAAACACACACTTTAAGTGCAACTATTGTGGTGTTGTTTTTTTGGGATCCTATTCTAGGGTTAAGGCTCATTTATTAAAAATTCCTAATAAAGGTATTAAAGCATGCCCTATTGTGGTGTAGTTTTTTTGGGATCCTATTCTAGGGTTAAGGCTCATTTATTAAAAATTCCTAATAAAGGTATTAAAGCATGCCCTAAGGTGACACCGAGCCATAGGCTGGAAATGCAGCGAATGCATGATCAAGTTGAGAATGATAAGTTAGAGAGAGAACGGAGAAGTCAAATTCCCTTACCCCCACCTCCCCTAGGCCGTGGGCCTATACCTATTCCCTTATTTTGGAGACAGGAAGGGAATGATAGTACAAATTCGGTTGATGGTAAGAGGAGGAAGGTGACTATGAATTCTCATTTGGAGAGAGCATTCCAGAATAATGCTAGACATGAATTGGATAGTAGAATTGCTAGGATATTTTACACCGGTGGGCTTCCGTTTAACTTTGCAAGGAACCCATATTATCGTAGTTCCTATGCATATTCTGCTACCCATAGCATTCAGGGTTATGTTCCTCTTGGATACAATGCCTTGAGAATGCTGAAAAGGTTGCTGATACTAGATTTGCTTCAGTTGTTGTAATGCTGAAAAAGTTGAAGTTGATAAAAAGATGCTTTCAAACCATGGCTATTAGTGACCAATGGGCTTTTTATAGGGAGGATGATGTTGGAAAAGAGCTTAAAAGGTGAAAGATATGATTCTAAGTGATCTTTGGTGGGATACTATTGATTATATCCTTGAATTCACAGCACTTATTTATGATATGCTACGAGTAGCCGACACAGATAAGCCTTGTATTCATCTTGTATATGAAATGTGGGATTCAATGATAGAGAAGGTGAAGGTAGCAATATATCGGCACGAAGGCTTGGAAGATGATGAGTATAGCTCATTTTGGGGTGTGGATATACTCATTGATCGATGGACTAAAAATTGTACACCACTACCTTGCTTGGCTCATTCCTTAAATCCTAAGTAAGTACATTTATTTTTTATTTTCCTTAGTTCCCCCTTCTAGTAAAACACAAGTTTCATCTATATTTGTTTTTTACTAGGTATTACTCCATTGAATGGCTTTCGGAGAATCCAAAACGCATCTCTCCACATCGGGATCATGAAATTTCTATGGAAAGGAGCAAGTGTTTGGATTGATACTTTGAAGATGAGAATGACTTAAGGGTGATAAAAGTTGAGTTTGCTGCATTTTCAGGAGGAAGGTTTCCTTCACCAGATGCCTTGACAGATAGGTGGGCCTTACAACCTTTGGTTTGGTGGTAATACCATGGCTCCTTGTTTCCAACTCTTCAAACCCTTGCCCTTAAACTTCTTGGACAACCTTGTTCATCCTCATGTGCTGAGAGGAATTGGAGCACATAAAAATTTATTCATTCTTTAAAAAGAAACAAAATGGCTCCTGTGCGCCCTGAGGATTTGGTATATTTGCATTCTAATCTTCGACTCTTATCAAGGCGTAATGAGGAGTACGTAAATATAGCAACAAAGATGTGGGATATTATAAGAGATTCTTGGAATGAGAGCGACATACATGGAGGAGCTGGAATTCTTGAGAATACTGCCCTTACACTTGATGAGCCAGAGATGAAGGCCATGGTTATTGAGAATGTTAGCACTAGTGTTACTACTAGTGAAAGTGAAGTTCGAAATGAAGCTATTAATCTTGAAGATGATGATGGTTGTATTTGATTGTTTTGTTGATAATCTTTTATTTTATTTTAGTTTCAAACTTGTGAGTTGTATTCTAATTTTCGAATATCATGGAATATTTTAGTTTCAAACTTGTGGATTGTATTTAATTTATGAACATCATGTTTTAGTTATTATCTACTATTACTCTTAAATTTAGTATATGTTTATGTAAAGTTGTAATTTACAACTATATGTTTTGTTGGCTTTAATTCCGTGCCAAATTTGATTGTAATTATGTTCAATCTTTTGTGCCCTGTATTTCATGTGGGATTTATTTGTAAGGGTTGTGTGAGAGAGAGAGAGAGAGAGTGTGAAGACTCAAGGCATTGAAGACTGAAGTGTTTTCGCGGGTAGCTCGCGAGTATGCATCTCGCGAAGTGATGCATGTGCCCTGCACATGACTGGAATGCTAAGAGTCAGGACAGGATGGAGACAACTGGTTTTCGCGAGTATCTCGCGGGTAAGGCCTTCCCGCGAGACACCTGCAAAACATTCTGTTTTGCTAGACTGTCATTTCTGATACACACTTTCTGTACCTACACTATTTATACCCTCATTACCCACATATGTTGAGGAGTGCTTCTGAGAGAAAACCCTAGCCACAAACCTTGAGAGTTAGAGATTGTTATACCCACAATTCTCTACACAATTGCTTGTGGATTTTTCTCAACTCCTACCTCTCCATTTCTATACCATTGAGAGATTGATAACTCAAACACTTACCACGCCCTTTCAGAGTGTTTAGTGAGGTATTGGTGCTGCTTGGAAGCATTGGAAAAAGCCAGGCTTTGGCGGATGCAATCGGGCGTATTGCGGGATCTAGAGAGCTAGACAAGACACGGTTCCGAGAAGTCTTGTTGGAGTAGGAGTTTGGAGGGCTTAGGTGCATCGAGTAGATTAGGCTTAGAGGGTCTCTTTCTAACCCATGTATCCCAACTAATTTTCTAGTGGATCAATTACAGCTTAGAGGACGGCGGAGAGGTTTTACGCCGAGTACTTCGGTTTCCTCTTCAATAACACATCGGCGTGTTATCTTGTATTTGCATTCTTCTTCCCTACTCTTTTAGCTTTCATATTACTGCTGTGTTATATTGAATATGGCTTAGAGTAGTTTGTTTGTTTATCCGCTCGCATTTACTCTATTCCGCACATAGTATATGTTAGAGTAAAATCTATCGAGCCGTAACTTTTAATTTGGGGGTCTAAACAACTCTTGTGTTTTAACACATTTTCTAGCATTTAGTTTATATAATGTGAAAAAGTATGCTTAGCAATATATTAAAAATATAAATAAAAATGTTTTTAGAAATTTTTTAATCGCCGCACCCGCACCCAACTTTTTCAAAAATTACCAAGTCCCACACCCGCACCTTCACCTGCACTCGAAAATGCATCTGTGCTTCTTAGCTAATGAGACCTTTATATAAATTGCATCTAATTCTAATCACCGCTTGTAGTCTTGAACAGCACCTCAACTCGATGTGATCAATCTCTTTATGTTGGATGGCCACAGCTAAAAACTCAACTCGATAGGACTTGTGTCCTAAAAGAGTAGTTTTTTCAATTTATTTGTTGGCTAAAAACTAGTTCACACACAATACTATTATACACGCTCTATCTCACTTTCAAATATAAGTATTTATGAATGGGATTCTAAGTTGGTGTGGGCAAGTGGACGCTTTCACTGTAGTGGTGTGTTTATTAGAGGAAGATCAGAGAACCCAAGAGTGGCTACACAATGCTAAATAGTGTAAGTGTAGCCGTTTAGAGGTTTTGTTTTGCGATAAACTTATAGATCCTAGCTAGACCACGTTAATTCTTTATAATCTTTCTAAGGGTCGACCCTTCCACTAGGCCAATTAGGCAATTGCCTAAGGCCCCCAAGTGGAAGGGAGGCCCCAAAATTTTAGAAAATAGGGGGTAGTAGGGGAAAAAAATTTGGTTTCAGATGAATCTAAAAAAATCCGGCACATCCTTATGACCAAAAAACAAAATTTCAGTTATACCCGGTTAAACATTGGTAGCACAAAATTTTTTTTTGGTCTAAATAAAATCAATTGTCCCAAAAATAACATCATTATTCTCTAGACAAACCAAAATTCAACAAGATAACTCCAAATCCGGTCTAAGAAATTAACCACAAAACAATCAATAATAAAAATAAAATAAAAAACCTCAAATCCCTAAAATTTTTACTGTCTATTCTCATTCTTACTCAGCTTTTTTCTCTCAACTCTTGCTCTCCGACTATCTCATTCTTTCTCTCCACTGTTGCTGGGCCTGGCTGCTTGGCTCAAGCTTCCTTTCCTCCGATCTAAATCATCTGATCGCATCTGATCTAAAAACTCTGAAGAGTGAGGACTACCGAGCCAACTGCCTTTTTTTCATTTTCTTTTTCCACTACTACTATGCTATGTTTTGATTCTGGCATTTTGCACTGCAGAATGGGTTTTGACTTTTGAGCTTGAGGTATAACTTATAAGGCTTGCTTTCTACTTTAGATTTGTTAAGAGGGCTGGGCTGTGGCTGGACATTTCACACTTTCACGTTTGGGCCTTTAAGTTTTTTTTTTTTTTTTTTTTTTTTTTTTTTTTGGTTATAGGTGTGTAATAGGATTTTTTTTTTTTTTTATTTATTTTTTGTGGGTCTTGGCAGGCATTTTCTTGGCTGGGCTGGGCTTGTTTTTGTTATGGTTGTGCTTAATTTTTTTTTTTTGGTTTAAATTTTAATCTTGTTATATATATATATATATATATATATAGTTATTGGTAATATAATGAATAAATATTTATTTATGCAAATTGAGATTGATAAAAACTTGTTATTATTTGGTGAAACTACAACAATACTTTTTAAATAAATCAGGTTCTATTTCTCATTTGCTCTACACTTGAAAGTTATTATTTTATTTTAGTCTTTATAAATATATTGTTTGATTAGAAATGTATACTAGAAAATATGCATCTAGATATGAAAATTTTAAAAAAAAGAAAAAAAAAACGAAGAAAAATTAATTGAATCTCAAAAAGGATCAATGGATAAATTTGTTATTAGTAATAAACAAAATATAACACAAAATTTAGATGAAAATATCACAAATGAACAAGAAATTCACCAAAAAGAGTTAGAAGATAATGAAATGATACAATTGCAAGATAACAATGATGTTCAATTTTGCAATACAACAAATCTTGATAATGAACTTCAAAATAATTTAAAAGAAAATGAAAATAATGAGACAACACATTCTGCTGAAGAATCTTTTAGAATTAATTATTTCTTATATATAGTAGATAAAGCAATTAGTTCAATTGAGAATAAATTTGAACAATTTCAAATATATGAAGATATTTTTGGTTTTCAATTTAACTTCACAAAATTGAAATCACTAGATGATGATAGTTTATAAAAATACTGTCTTAAACTTGAATCTTTTCTCTAACATGATGTTTATTATGATATTGATGGTTTAGATTTATTTTCAGAGTTAAAGGTTTTAAAAGAAATTTTATAAATAAAAGATTATACTCTAATTGACACACTAAATTATATAAAAAGATTAGATTCATTTCCAAATACATGCATTGCTTATAGGATTTTACTAACAATACCTGTTACAGTAGCTTCTACAGAAAGAAGTTTTTCAAAATTAAAATTAATAAAATCATATCTAAGATCAACAATGTCCCAAGAAAGATTAAGTGGATTAGCTATATTATCGATTGAAAATGAGATGTTAGAAGAACTTGAATACAAAAATTTAATTAGTCAATTTACATCTCAAAAGGCAAGAAAAATAGATTTTAAATGAAATAAATTATAATATAAAAATATTAAATAAATATTAATTTAATTAATACATAAGTAAGGCCCCATTTTAGTTCTCATCTTAAGCCCCAAAATGTCTAGGGCCGGCACTTTCTTAGTTTTTTCTTACTCTAATGTGGTATTAGAGCTATTCCTTTGCCTTTCTCTTATTCTCACTGTTACAAGTGCCCCATCTTGAAACGTAAAGGTTGACTTATTTTGACATGTGTCAAACTCAGGCACCTATGAATGACCAACGTACTAACTTTCCTATGGTGGCATGCATGGTGGGAACACTACAAAACATGCGGGTTATAGCTGCGTTTTTTTCAACCGCGTTTATTAAAATGTGGTTTAAAGTATTCACCTATAGCCGTGTTTTTAAAAGCAGCTATAGGACATGTCTACAGCCGCATTTATATGTGTTTATAGCCGCATTTTTAGGTTAGGCCCTATTGCCGCGTTTGGAAAATGCGGCTATAAGACCAACCAAATAATTTTTTTTTTTTAAAGTTGACCTATGGCCGCGTTTTTGAATGCGGCTATAAATTATGTCTATAGCCCCGTTTAGAACCCGTGGATTTAGCTTTCCTATAGCCGCGTTTCTAAAACGCAGCTTTAGCTTTGGCTATAGCCACTGTTAGGGTCTAAGACTTTAGGAATTAATGTATTAGAATTTCAATTTGTATTATGTTGGCAAATCATGATCAAAACATTGAGTTTAGGTTTATACTTGCTCAAAGTATGTTTATTTGTAAAATTGGAATTGAGTGATTACAGAATTTATTGGACTAAATCTGCAAGGCTCGATCGATCGAACCACGTGTAGATTTATTTTTCTGCAGAGTTCCAATTCAGCCCAAACTTTACTTAAACGTATTGGGTTTCAAGTAAAACACTCCTATATATAAAGGAAACCCTAAAACGTTTTTATTTTTTATTTTTTTTATTTATTTAAAGTTTTTTAGAGAGAGAAGAGTGTGCCTCTTTTGTATTTAGGATTTTGTACCCAAAAGCTCTCTAAGGACTTGGTTGCTCTTTATGCTATATGTGTGAATCTTTTGTGAGATCTAGAGGTGTTTGCCTTCACATACACTTAGAGTTTCCAATATCAAGATTGATGTCGAGAGCTTGGTGATCAATTCAGTTGCTGCTTCAAGAGCTTAAAGATACATAAGCAGGAATGCTTGCACTTGCTGGGAATTCAAGAAAGAAGTAGTCCGTGGACTCGGAGTTATCATGGGGTTGTGGTAGTAAGTTTCCTACTTGAGGTAGCAATAGGATGTTAGTGGTCTAAGTCGCTATTGTGTAAACTTCAATTCTTTCATAGTGGATTTAGTTTCACCTTGAGGATAGCTAGGTTAAATCATCCCCAAGTTTTTACCAGTTTGGTTTTCCTGTGTTATCATATTGTTATGTTTTTTATTTTACGCACTTTACAATAATATGATATTTGCGTTAACTTAGACTACATAATTTACCTAAGTTAATCACTTGGCTAAATAACTAGGTTAATCTGGTTGTGTTTTAAGGGGTTTAAAAACATACAAGTGGTATCAAAGCGAGTAGCTCTTTTGTTTTAGATCTTTTGATCTAAGAGTTGATCCTTGACCCCTGTTGTCATGGATAAATTGAAGTATCTTTCTGATCATGTTTCTGTTGATCTTATTGATGCTTGTGAAACTCTCCGTAAGGAATTATTGAAATCTATGAAAATTGCTAAGAGATTTAAGGAAGAGTTAAAATTGGTTAATCTTGAAAAAGAGGAATTGGTTGTTAGATTAGATGAATCTAATAAAAAGAATTAATATTTTTGAAATCAAATTTCCTTTCAAGATGAGAAGATGAAAAGCTTGGAACAAGAGTTAGTTAAATTTAAAGCTAAAATTGATAATTTGACTAGTACCAAGCCTGCTGTTGATAACAGAAGTGTTTCTATTTCTCTTAAGCCTAAAACTGAGAAAGTTTATATCCCTCATTTCAAGAGGAATAATAAAGAAAATGCTTATTTTGCTAGGTTAGACAAAGGTAAAAGTTCTGATGTAGACGCTGATGTTTCTAAACCTATGCCTAAACCTACTGTTAGTGAACATAATAAATCTGTTTTTGTGCCTGTCTGTCACCTTTGTGGTGTTGTTGGTCATATTAGACCAAATTGTTCTTTGTTAAGGCAAAAACCAAAATCTAGACTAGATTTGTTGTTAGAATTACTGATGTTCCTAAATTTGTTCTTGTTTGTCACTTTTGTGATGTCTCCGGTCACATTCGTCCTAATTGTCATAAATTGAAATTTAAGCATTCTATGTTTCAGTTTAGGATATGTGATGATATTTCTCCTGCCATAAGTCCATATAAATTGTTTTATATTCTTTTGAAAAATTTGAGCTTGTTGGCTTGTGAAAGGAATTTGCAGGATTTCAGTCTCTCTTAGAAGATTAGTGTAATCCCTTAAATACACTCTGCCTCTTATGGATTTTCACCTACAAAGCCAAAGACTCGTGCTATATGGGTGAGAAAAGATTCTCTAAGGTGAGTGTTGTTTACTTGTCCCTAATTTAATTCTTTCAATTGTTTGTGGACATGTTTTGTTTTTGTCTTTTAGGTTGTTTTTCATTAAAAAAAATCCAAAAATATTGAAAAATTTCAAAAAGACAAAAATATTTTATTTTGTGTCTAGTTTTATTTTTCTTGAGGATTACATGAATTGTGATATCTCTCTCTTGATTTAGAACATGCTTGACATTGTGGATAAACTTGAATAGTAAGTGTTATATAAGTGCTAAGCTATTTCTAATTTTGTGTGAGTATGTACTAGTTTGTACATGTACTCAAGGGTTAAGAAATTGATATTTCTTGTTTGTGTACCCTCTATAGCTTAGTTAAGCACTGTCATGCATTGCATTTGCGTTGTTCATTTAGCATAATGTGTGCTTTTTGTTTTTGGTCATAAATTTTTTTTAAAACCAAAAAGATTTTTGTATTTTGTATTTCACATCTTGGATTTATAATCAATGATTGACCATTTTATCTTTACATAACATATTTATGTACCTTGTTTAGCTTGGATGAACTTATTTATTGCATTTTATTAGTTTGAGCTTTGTAGTGCATGTTGTGTGGGAAGATGTTTATAGTTTTTGATCACATGATCTTGATCTTGAAGTCACATGCCTTTGATTGTCGGACTTGAACTTATTAAGTAAGGTATAAATAACCATCTCACCACTGTTTACTAGCCAATCATGAACACCTTAGTGCATATCGTAAGATTCTGTGCTCGAGAAAGTGTAGCACATGCACAAAAAGAGCATAAGGTGTAGCCTCGAATTAATGCTAAAATTGGTGTGTACATTATTGGGATATAATTAATTCACAATGAAATAAAATTGGTGTGTACATTATCTTGGCTATTCTAATAATTTCCAAAACAAATAAAATTGGTGTGTACATTATGAGGCAAAACAAGAAAATTATATGATAGCAAGTTTGTTTTCTAGGAGATGTGAGAGTTATATGATGTAACTCTTTAGGTGATAGTTTCTTTCAAACTTATGTGATGAATTTTGTAGTAATTGTGATCGATTACTATCTACATATCACCTTACATGTATCTCAAGCTATTACTAGTTGCACACACTACACAAGTTTTTCTTTGCTAAACTTAGTACATGATATTGTGTGTGATCTTGTTGTGGCCATCCAAGATTAAAAGTTCCTTGATTTTAATGCAAAGCGTGTTTAATGTTTGAGCTTTAAGGACAAAAAGGTTGAAAATCTTGTTTTTAGAAGATTTGGGTTGAATTCAAGTGTTTTTGAAAAACTTTTCATCTCATACTCATGAATTTTATTCATAATACAATGTGCTTTGAGGAGTTTCTGCATTAAAATGCTTTGTTAAAAAAAAAAAAAAAAAAACTAATTTTTCCAAATTTTCAATCGATCGAACCTGTTGCTCAACCGATCGAAATTGCGATTAAAAATTTTTGATTTGAATCTGCCTGACTTGATCGGCATTCGATCGATGCTCGATCAATTGAAAAAAAAAAAAAAAAAAAAACCTCAGTTTTTAAGTATTTGACCAAAATTTTTTTCATGCATCATTTATGTTTAGGATTTACATGCATTGCATTGTGTTCTGTATCCATCTTGCAATCATATTTCTCATTATTTTCACACATAACATGCATACACTTTGCTAAATTGGGTACTCAACTTGATTTCAAAATGGATTGATTAATTTTTGAGTCCTTGTACATTTTAGTATATGCTATTTTTTATGTGTGAACTGCAAAAATACTCTTCTTAAGAGATATGATGGATAATAATGTTCAAATATTTTCTGTACTCATGCACCTGTTTATGGGTCACATAGTGTCAAGTTTGCATTTATTGAAAGAGAGAATATTTGTGTTCATGTGTAACCTCAATTTTTTTTTTTTTTTTTTGAGTTTGGTGTGTGTTTTTATTTATCCCCACCTCCTAAATTTTCCCCTAAACTGTTTTTCCCAAAACTTGTTTTGTTTTTCCTATTTTTGTAGGGGGAAGCTTGTTTTTAACCCTTGTTGTTCATAGGGAGAGTTGTCCTTATTTTCTATAGAGTTGAATTGTTTTGTGTTCCCTTATTTCTCTATTTTCTCTTGTCTTTTGTTGCGTATGTTTTTGTTTACTCTTTGTTTGAGTTGTCTTTGTCAATACGTGACAAAAAGGGGGAGAGTTAGATGAAATGTGGGAATATGTGGGAATCCTGTTTGTTTTGTTTAGGGGGAGTTGAAATTATTTTTGAAAGGGGGAGAAAATAAATTTTTTTATGTATCTAACTTAGGGGGAGAGTTAGTTTGCATATTTGTTATTTGCTTTAGTTTGTTTTTTTTTTCGTTTACTTGTATTTTCCACACATGCATTTATGTGTTTGTTGAGTGTTTTAGGAATATATAGGTTAATTCAGTAGTGGCTACTGTCTACACTAGCAACTGATAGATAGTAGTTAGGTTGAATTGTATTTTGGGCTATTTGTAACTTAATTTGAGCACTTCATGTTTGTGATGTGTTTTGTCACGGATTGTTAAAGGGAGAGTTTATTAAGTTTCTATATGATAATGATATATATTCTGCTTGCAATCCTCATGTGCACTTAACCAAATTATTTTATAGAATTTTCTTCCGCCTCCTGTGATTCTCCATGTAATTTTAGGCACCAGTATAAAGCTCTTCTAGAAAAGTTATGTGAGAAAACGTCAATGCTTAGCGATCAATGGGGGTAATAACATGATTATGTAACAAGCCCTTTTTATGTTTTTCCTGTGTTACATGTGGTCAAGAGTCATGATAGAAGGTCGTATATAAACTTTGAGGAATTAAATCAAAGGATAAAATAGACTTGATTTTAAGTTGAGGAATTAAATCAACATAATTGAAAGTTCAAGGACTAATAATAATATTGACACTATTAACGTACAGTAGAGGAGTAACCAAATTGAACTTTTCCTAGTACTTTAATAATTGTGAATTGAGCTTTATTTTAAGTATACCTACCTAAATTGTCCCATACTGGCTAGTCTCTTTTGTGAATTGTTTACGTATGTTGACCAATATACTATATACTTAGAGAGAAAAAAAGAGAGACAGACTCCATTTTTTCACTTCTTCGACCTGAAAAACGTGACTCTCATTGAAACATGGCAAAGAAACCTGTCAAGTACTACGTGGTACTTCTCAGTTCTCTCTATCTGTGTTAAATATTTATCAATGGGATTCTGAGTTTGTAGTGGGACTTAATTGGCAGGTGGACGCGTTCACTGAGTCAGCGTTCAAGGGGAACCCGGCAGCCGTATGTTTCTTAGAGGAAGAAGATCAAAGGGACGAGAAGTGGTTTCAACTGGTGGCAGCCGAGTTCAACATCTCCACTACGTGTTACTTGACTCAGCTCACTCACTCTGACTCACCCACTCCTCAGTTCCGTATCAGATGGTTCAGCCCTGTAGCTGAGGTATGTACTTTGGCTTGTAACTCATTGACAAAATAAAGAAATAGCAAATCAGATAAAAATAAATAAAAAAAAATAAAAATTTGTTGTGTATGTACGCATGCTACTTGTAGTTGGTAAAAAAGAAAGTAGAGAATTATAAAAAGAAAAGATATTTATTATTAATTTACTACTTTCTTGGGGAGGCTATATTAATTTTCCGCCCAAAAAAAGAAAAAGATATATTAGAATTTTGAAATTTGAAAGAAAAAGGAATTAGTTTAAAAAAAAAAAAAAAAAAAAAACAGTTCAGTGCGCCTTTGAATAGCTTTTTTATGAGGGCCACAAAAGTTCAGTTTATTTTATTATTATTAGTATTATTTAAAGAAAAAGACAATAATATATTTGTATCTAGAAAATATGGGACTTAAAGAAAATGTACATAAGTAAATAAGTTAAAAAGCTTAAAGTTGAAAGCTGAAAGCTAATCCAAATGGCTATTATGATAGATAAAAATTTGGCTTGCCAAGTAATATAGTTCTAGATAAAAATTTGAACTTTTTTATATTGTGACAGCATTATTTGCCCGTTTGACATATTGTGGGAATTAGAAAAATTGTAGAACTTTAGTAATAGAGATACTGTGATATACAACTTTAATGTTTTGTGTTTTCGTCAAATTACAATGAATAGTGTTTTAGGCCCTTAGGATTCGTATGGTTGGAAAGATGGAAAAGTGAAAAAATTATAAAATACTAATAGTGAATGATAGAGTTTTTTCCTCAAAAGTTCCAAATTTCAACTTTAGAGCTTTGAGGACCTCTTGAAAGAACTCTTTTAGAATTGGTAGACACCCCAATTTTTGGCTTAAAGTGCTTTTCAGCACAAAAAACACCAGACGGATCATATGATTTCGATTGGCATGCCATTTATGTTCATTATCAGTTAGATTTCATTTAAGGCTTAATCATAACTTGATCTATTTAAGATTGTTTATTTTCTTTTGGAATTCAATATCTTAAAATGATTTATTTGCATGTGAATCTTATAGCAGCCAAATGTTGATTAAAGAGTAATTGACACTGCAATGTTTGATAACCTTTTGCAGCTTCAGCTTTGTGGTCATGCCACATTGGCTGCTGCACACACAATCTTTACTTCTAGTTTTATGAATTCTAGCATTGTGGAATTTGTCACCGTATCCGGAATTGTGACTGCTAGAAGGGTTCCCGAAATCAAAACAATCGATGGTTTGAATTCTCAGAATGGCGAATCACATGAGAGCTTTCTTATTGAATTGAATTTTCCTACCACCCCAATGACTGATTTAAATTCTGCTGAGGTTTCAACAATTTCCAATGCCCTGAATGGTGCTTCTGTGATTGATATAAAGAGGACAACAGCTAAAGATGATATCGTTGTAATGCCTCCATACTTTTTCTCTTTGCTTAATATTTCTTTTACTCATAAGTTTTGAGTATCATATAGTAATATATGCATTTGAAAATTCCCTGAGAGAATATAATGTTGGCTTAACATGAATGATATGAACTATTGTGTGTATTGTTTTTGACCCAATTGAGAATCATGACTAGTCTTATCTGTTGACATGATCATTAGATTCGATGTATAATTGGTTGGAATATTTCTAACAACCTTTGTGTGCCTAAGTGATTCTCAAAGCAAAAGTGGCATCTTTTTGACTGACAGATGAAATTTTTGTTGAGTACTAGGAACTAAGATAATAGTCTTTTGCAGGTCATTCTCCCATCAGGACAAGCTGTTGAAGAACTACAGCCACAGTTTGATGCAATACGCAAATGTCCAGGAAGGGGGATAATTATTTCAGGGGTTGCTCCCCTAGGATCTGGATTTGACTATTACTATCGATATTTCGGCCCAAAATTTGGGATCAATGAGGTAAAATATTTGGTATCAAACAATGTAATGCTTTTCAAAAACTTGATGTTATAACTCAATTTCTAGATAACATTAGAAATCCTTTAGTTTCTGGGGTGCTACTAGAATTCAGAACTAAAAAAGGAAAGGGGAAAAAAGGTAACTCCTCTTTCGGTTATTGTCTAAAATTGAAATTGAACTAGTGGGGAGTCCTCTTACTTATCACTTCTCTTTTAGGATCCTGTAACTGGGAGTGCAAATTGTGCCTTAACACCATACTGGAGCAAAAAATTGGGGAAGTGCGATTTGATTGCTTATGCGGTATTCTTGCTATCTCTAGTGCATTGAAACTTATGTAATCTTTGTCTTCATTGTATAATTTACATTGTTTACTTTGTTCAGGCATCACCTAGAGGTGGAGTACTAAACATTCATTTAGACGAACAAAACCAAACAGTGCTTCTGCGAGGAAAAGCCATTACTGTCATGGAAGGGTCTCTTCTAGTTTAGAGATTTGGAGTTGAAACTCCATGTTTTGTTTTTTATACAATTGAAATAAATGGTTACTGGGTATAAGAATCACTTGGAATTGGAATTTGACTTTCAACTTATTACGTCATTCTGGGGGTGTTTGGTAATGTTATTCTAGTAATGTTGTTTGTATTTTTTAGAAATACGTGTGGGTGAAAAAGTGTATAAAAATACGTGTAATGTTATTTAAACACCGAAAATCGTTGTTTGAAATACATTACCAAACATCCCCTCTAATTATGTGGTTCACATTAAAAAAAATTGTATTTATCAAACTTATCTAATCTTTTTTTTTTTTTTTATAGAATACTAAATATTTTAACACACACGGGGAGAGAGGAGAAAGTCTTAAAGAAACTTACAGTAGTGTATATCTAAAAAAACCTAAACTTATCTAATCTTAATAGTTAACAGTAACATACAAAAAAAAAATGTATGCATTAGTCCATTAGAATTCTCCTTATAGACATACTCTATGTAAATGTTGATTTGGAACCATACAAGTAAATTTATTATAAAATAATAATAATAATAATAAAAGTGAGTATTAGACCAAGGTCCTTTAGTTTAAGGCTCTAATGAACAAGTGAATTGGTCTTAACAATGAGCCCAAATGGACTAAGAAAAAAGAGCCCAAATCCATTGGTTCACGATTTTGGGTTAAAGTAGTTTCTCAACTATATATATCAATGGGCTCTTGGTCGACTCTCTAGGCCTCTTTCCCCAAACATATTACATGTACAGTACTATCCTCCTGTTTAGTCTATGCTCAGCACAGCTAGTTACCGAAAAATTAATCGATTTTCAGAAGATTTTACATCAATGATAGTTAATGGGATTAAAGAAGCGACACAGCTGATTCCTTTCTTTTGCAAATTTTATTGTTTTTTGAAGTCTAGGAAGCACGGACACTCTCGTCATCGTATCATACCCATACCCGTCTCTGTTTTAGAAGTGTTAATAGTGATTGTCTTTCGTGTAACAAATCCTGATTTTCTTCCTCCATTAGGACTACTTTGTGCAAAACTTACACAACCATTTCCCCGTAGGAATTGCAAATGATCTTCTCCATCCAATAATTTAATCCAAAGATTTGCTTCAGGGGATCATACTGAGGATACTATCTTAATCCTCATGCCCTAAGTATTTATAGCTACAAATTTTGATGATATATTATATTACAAAAAATTTCAGGTTGTAGTTCAGGTGAAGTCCTTATAGTCACCAAATCTTTACTCATTAAACATAAGATTTCATCTTATACCAATTAATGCTTTCCTAATAGGCACCTAAAATTTCAATAGCAAAATGAAATCAGACACCATATTGACATTTAATTTGGATATAAATAAGATTCATGAAGATTTGATCATCGTTTTAACGACATTAGATCAATAATTAATTTCTAAATTAAGACAGGTATCATTTTTCGCCTTTATAAATATTGGCCTTTTTATTTCCTTCATATTGCAAGGAATTTCCGTCTGCCTTTTTGTTAAAATTCTTCATCACTTGCAAGAATTCCTGAGTATATCCTGACCCAACAACATAAGTAATTTGAAGGCAACAGAAGAGCTGTACTTGTATTTGGCTGTGAAGTTTTTGAAGCAACTTTTAATGGAGTAATGGAGTACTACCACCCACATGTAATGGACTCCCATATTGCTCCTCAGGTAGCTTGCCGAATGCTACAGGATTTAGATAATTGCATGGAATTTAGAAGTCTGGTTCATGAATTTTTCTCTTTAGTTCCTCTAGCATTAGTGTAAGGTTTTATTACATATTTTATGATAGTCATGTTGGTCCTCTAAGCAAGTCACAAGCTGCAAGACAACATTTTGTCCTTTTGTTTCTACTTAGCATACGATTTATAGTATAATATGTCATTTTTTTTTTTTTTAATCTTGTGTTAATTTTCTCCAATATATTTCACCATACAAAATTTAGGACTAAGGAATTAAGGATCCTTTTTAGTATATATATTAGTAAACGTTCACGTAATTATACATCCATGAGTGTATCTTTAGTACTATATAGTACCGATAGCTTTTATTTTCTTTTTTCCTTATAAGAAGTGGGGATGGAGTAATCCAAATTATCTCGATTGAGAAAACCGAGCAACATCATTGAGCTAGAAGGCTCTTCACTAATACCTTAAATTTTACTTCAAAGAAATTATATGATATAGGTTTTATTTGGTTGTTAAACTCTTATAAAATCTCCTTGAATGATTTTGTTACAGACTTACGTTTTCAGACTACCTTGTCTGAAATGTCAAAGGAGGGTGAGGCAATTGTTGTCAAAACTTCATGGTAACTTCAAGTTTTGGTTTTATTTAATGATTAAATTTTGTCAAAATTGCAAAACTGTAACATTTTATATATTATTTTGCTAGGAGTGTATTCTATTGAGGCTGATGGAGAATCCGGGAGAGTAAAAGTAACAACTGAAATAGATCCTCACACACTTGCTGACCGTCTTGAAGGAATATATAACAAAAGAGAGCTACCATGTGCAACAATGCATATTCCATCACCACACCCTGTGCCTAACCATAACACACATGTTGCAGCTACTAATAACCAAAATGGACAAGAGCAATTCAGAGATTTCCAAATAGCAGAACTTCAAGAATTGGCTAAACTTGAGAGGTTGAAAAACGTGGAGCTTGTTCAATCTAGGACATTGAAAATGACATTTAATGATTACAAAGAGGGTCACGCAAATGCATCTATTGGTGATGTTCAAAGTGAAAAGAAGGATGGGCCTAACCTTAAGCCTGCAAAAGCTGCTGGCTCAAGTCATTGTGAGGCTTCTTCTAGCTATGGTGGTGGTGGTGGTGGTGGCTGTGAAAATCTTAACTGTAATGCAATGAAAAACTTGCCCCATCATCATACTTTTAACATTGAATTCATTAAACCACCACCATCACCACCAAGCAATCATGTTCCACAGCCACAGGGATATGCACCACAAGGACAACCCCAAGGTCCTCCCACATCACAACCATTCAATGCTCACTATTCTGATGTGTCATGTGGTGACATGCAAAAATGCATAGTGATGTGAGTTGAGTTGAAAATAATTCACTTAATTTGAAACAGATATATTTTATGATTCACATTAAATATTACAAATTTAGAAATATATTAAATGCAACTTTATTTCAAATTTTAAATGATGTGGGATTATGTTACATTTTCGTTTCAAATTTTTACGCTTTGCTTGCTCATATATATAAGTTTCATGATATTTAAGAATTAAGTATTTCCTTCCCTCTAAATTTGTTAGTTAATCATAAAACTAATGAGATGTGTTTACTTATGAACTAGAATAAGGAATATGTGTATAAAAAAGTATTCGCTTCTTGATGTGAATCAAAAACTCCTGCTAGTATTCTGTTTTTAGTTCTAAGTATATATATTGGGATAGAATACTCGTATCAGTTTTGAATGATTATATATATCTAATTTTAGATGATGTGACATTATATATGGTTATATACTAACAAAAACAAATGGATTATTTTCATTTGAAAATCAAATAATTAAAAATCACCTTAAACTCTTAATGCCCATGAAAACTATATATAAAAAAATTGTCACTATAGTCGAATTGTCAAAGATTCGAAGTAGTCACAAAAAAGAACACAATGTTTATTCCAAGGGTCATCAGTAACCTTTTACGCTTGTAAAATAAAACGATGCTTAGAAAAATGAGGGGAAAAAAAAAGGAAACAATAAAATAAAACAAAAAAGGAAACAATCAAACCATAGTTGAAGTAGTCTTTAACATTCTTAAAGTCACTAGATATACAATAAATTACACTTTTTCACTTTAACTTTTACCCTAAGTACACTTAATCCCTGGAACAAAGAAAATGCATGACTGACCCCCAAAAGTTGTAACTTTGTTTCAAAATCACCCCGAACATCACTTTTGTTGTTAAGTATGATAGATTGAAACACCAATTTATACCTCTCCAAAACAGACAGTAAATAGATAAATTGGTAACTGTCGATAGTCTTTTTTAAATTAAAGAGTCGATCGTGCGTTACAATAGCTCAATAAGTGTAATCGAGGTCAAAGATTAGGGTAAAGGAAAGTGTAATTTTGCTTTAAAATGAAAGGGTGCTTAGAGAAAAATGAGAAAAAACAAAAAATGAAACAGTATAGACACAAAAGGGTGCTTAGGCTTATTTGAATGTGGTTGTGTATTTGTAACTGAAGTAAAAGTGAAGTCAGCACAAGTGGTTCCCTAGAGCAAAAGAAAGGAGGTGAATTCGAGTTTGGTTGATTCAAGATCAAACTGTAAAAGATTATCCTCCATTTGATACCCTTTAATCACAATCGATGTCTTCATAGAAAGACCACCATTCATAAACCCCAAGCACCACAAGTCAGCATCATCCCTTGTAGTCCTAACCATTGAATTCGACCCAGTAATCCTCCAAACAACATCGGGTCTATGCATAACGAGATCAATGGTTGGGACGCTCGGTCCCATAGGTGTAGTTGTGACATCCTTTGCTTAATTCATAGAACAAATCGAATGACAAAGTAAGGTCTGCTACAGAGGTTAGGTTAAAAGCTGAGGAGGCTTCACTAACAAACACCTTTCTGAATTCAATGTATATATAATTACTTAGGGATGTGTTAAAGAAGAATTAAGCACAAAATTTTTTCTCAGTAAAACTAACTACAATGTTGTTTTAATTTAGAGACTATTCAAACCGTGAAGCTATTCTTGACTACTTGTATAGTTTTATCAAAACTCTAGAGATATACAGGTATTTTCTTACACTGAGACCTAATATGAAACATGGTCTAACACTACAACAAAAAATGTTTATTACAACAAAAAAATTGTTGTGATAACATCAAAGTCATTGCAATAGTTTATGCAAAGTGTTGCAATAAAATTTGAGGTAATAGGTTTGTGTTAAAAAAATCTCATTGCAATAAACTTTAAATATTTTAATGACAATTTTAATGTAGTACTATATTTGCTGTTACAATAAACAATTTACTACTTCAAATATATTGTAGCAATAGACAATAATTTCACGAATTTTATTGTAATAGATTGCAAATAATTGAAAAAATAATTTTGGTTAAGTTATTGCAACAATATATTCATTATAATAGATAATTGTTTCATATTTTTTCATTATTATAGATTGTAAAATAATTGGTATTAGATTATTGTAATAATATATTCGTTGCAATTTCATGTTTATTATTGCAATAGATTGTAAAATAATTGATATTTAGTTATTGCAATAGATTAAAAAATCATTTTAACTTTTTCTTAAGTTAAATTTATTACATTTTTTTTTTTTTTACTGAATAGGTTAAATTTATTATACTTAATAAATGCTTTTAAGACAACAATATTGACATCACTTTATTGAA
The DNA here is from genome assembly GCF_001633185.2 of Quercus lobata. NCBI lineage: Eukaryota > Viridiplantae > Streptophyta > Magnoliopsida > Fagales > Fagaceae > Quercus > Quercus lobata. Next base: position 22,183,084 of record NC_044915.1, on the reverse strand, counting down.
AATACAAAAAATTTAACCTATTTAGAAGGAGATCCTCAGGAGCAGCTTAAAGCATTTTTCACCAGTGGCAAAAAGCATGCCCTTGGATATGGTGTGAACGACCACCTTGACCGTTGGTGGAAAAGACTAGAGGTTAATCCAGGAGAGCAAATCAGAGACACGTTTGTTAATTTTTTTAATGAACATCTTGGCGGGTGAGGTGTTTTCCCCAGGGCTTGAGAAAGCCCGAGTAGAGAGGAGGAGATGGGGAGGAGAAGATGGGATGGGATAGAATGGAGCAGGTGGAGCAAGCCATGGCTTGAGAGGAGGAGCGGTAGTGGTGGTAGTGGTGGTGGTGGTGGTGGTAGGAGCAGAAAGAAGCGGATGGGGTGGTGATCAATGTAGAGAGAAAGAATTGATATAATATTAACTAGTGTAATTTTTTAATCCAAGAAATTCGATTTCTAATGTACAGTAGCCCATCAGGTTTGATGGGCTACTGTTTATGAGCCAAAAATAAAATGCAGGTTTACCGAATCTGCTGGAACATGAACAGTGCACAGATTCTCCAAATTTTAGCTAATATACCCGGCTACATACATTGTTGGAAATACTCTTATTAGTAGTAATCAATTATTTAGCGCTGCCAATGATTTCTTTTTTAATTTATCAAGAAGGCCATGTTAAAAAATACCAAAGAAACAAAAGGGTAATTAAGGAAAAAAGATAAAAATTAAAAATACAAAAGATACAAAAAGTTGTAACTTAGAGTTGGAATATGATCACTCTATTTGACTATGCGTTTACTAGAAGTCGATGTAAAATTAAAGTTGGCACATGTGGTCCCTTTAACCAAAATTGATGAGCTAAATCCCAATCTCTTTGATTCAAGATCAAATTGTAGAAGATTATCCTCCAATTGATGCCCACCAATCACGACTGAAGTTCTTGCATGGGGTCCACCATCCACAAACCCCAAACACCACACGTCAGCATCGCTCCTCTCAATCCTAACCATCGAATTAGACCCAAAAACCCTCCAAAACACATCATCACTTTGCATCACGAGATCGACGGTCGGGACAGCCGGTCCCACGCGAGTACTCATGATATCTTTTCCAGCATAGCACACACCGAATGGCTCAACGGTATTTGCCGTTACCGTTAAGTTCAAACCCAGGGCTTCCTTTACAAACAGATCATTAAAAGCTTTGTAAATGGACGTCTCTAACACCGTGTAGGGATCAACGGTGCTGATCTTGGTCCCACCAAAACCGTTCTCATCAACGGTCAGGAGCGAGGCATTGATGGGAACAGCTTTTCCGTTGACTTTGATCAAAGTCAAACCTATGAAATACTCATCAGACGGCTGTAAATAGTACGTGATCACAGTACTCCCAACCGGGTTGAGAATGAGAGGAGTGTAAATAAGCGACTTGGAAAGGTCAATTTTGGAGTTGAAAAAGTAGGGCCCACTCGAACCCAAGAAGACCGGGCCGGGTAAAGACCGCGAACCAGACAAGCAAAGCGCAAAATAGCGAGGCAGAGAGAGGGATCTGCTAACCTGCACCGGGAGCGAGAAATTGGACCGGCCCAGTGCGGCCAAACCGGCGACCCCTTTGGCGAGGCCCTGGAGGAGGGAGGTTTGGGAACAGGAGAAGAGGAAGTCGGGGACGAGTCCACCGAGCTGACTCAACTGAGTGGACCCGTCGGTTGTGGGCAGAGCGAGGGAGTCGAGGAGCGCGTTGGTGAGCGTGGCTTTGCGAGTGAGTGGGTTTTCGGGGAAGAGGGCGCAGGTGTCGTTGGCGCAGGCGGGGTCGGGGCCGGGGGGGCTGTAGTAGTTGGAGCAGGCGAGGGAGTGGAGGGAAGAGCAGAGAGAGGAGTTGCAGGGGACGTGGGAGAAGGTGGAGGAAGTGTAGTTTTGGTAGCAGTCGAGCCAGGAGAAGGAGGCGCCGAGGTGGAGGAGTAGCTTGGTGGGTTGGAGCGGGGTTTTGAGGTGTGCTTGGATGGTGTATTGGTGGGTTGTGTGGTCTTTTGTAATGGGTGCTAGTAGAGCTGTTTGGTGAGAGAGGACAAAAACAAGTGAGAAAGTGAGAACAAGGAAAGGAAGAAGAAACATTGTTGACAGAGAAGAGAAACTATAGGAAGGAGGAGTTTGCACGCGGTGAACTGGTGAATGGTGATAGAAATCATATCAGCAGTTTTGGGTGAATATGGATGCGTGAGATGAACCTTGGAATGCTGGAAAGGTGCTACTGTTAACTGTTGGGCAATAAATTATTCGATCACTTACAAAATGGCTAAGTTAAGGGCATGTTTGGGTAAGGAATTTTCGTCACTCAATTTCCATCACTCATCACTCAATTTTTCACATCTGTTTGCCTTCATCACTCAGTTTTCATCACTCACTATTTTTCACACTATTTGGAGGGCCCACACCTGTCACGGTACAGTGTTTTTTTTTTTTTTTTCCCTCCTGGGTTGGCTGTTCGGTCTGGTTTTTTTTTTTTTTTTTTCACTAAGTTTGGTGAGTCTAGGTACTTAAAAAAAAAAAAAAAAAAAAAAAAAAAAGCCAACGCCAACCCAGAAAAGAAAAAGAAAAAAAAGAGAAAGCCAACGCCAACCAAAAAAAAAAAAAAACAAACAAACAGCCAACGCCAACCCAGAAAAGAAAAAGAAAAAGGAAAAAAAAAAAAGTCAAAAGGTAGTCAAAAGTTGCGGCTGTGGGTCCCTCATGTGTGTTTATTTACGGAAATGCCATTGAGTTATGAGTTATGGAAACTGAAAACAGCCTTTTGTTTTCAGTTTCCATAACTCATAACTCAAAAATCAGAGAATTGAGTGATGGAAACAGAGTTATGGAAACAGAGTTATCGTTTAGCCAAACAACCTTTTTGCTATGGGTCCCACCATTTTTGAGTTATGAGTTATGGAAACTGAGAATTGAGTTATCAAAAAACTCAATCCAAACGGCCCCTAAATGTTTCCCCAATTTTGTTTGCACTCACCAGCAACTACATCAGATGAAAAAAAAAAAAAAAAAAAAAAAAAAAAAACCTACATCAGATGGGGAATAATTAAAAAAATACAATATCTTTCTGCAAATTACAACTAATTCTAGCAAGTGCATGAGCACTTCTATTTGCCTCCTTAAATACATGCTTTACTGTGTTACTTTTTTATTATTATTATTTCATTTCTGGGTCATGTAAACAAAATTAAATTTTTTGGGGGAAATTTCAATTACTTAGTGATTGGATTAAAATTTAAATTGTTTATATGTGAGTTGAAATTTGAAATTTTTTATATTTTTTATTTTAGAATACTAAGTATTTAACACACATAGAAAAATGAGAGAAGGTTTTAAAAAAACTGACAGTGGTGTATATCCAAAAAAATTTAAAATTTTTCCATTTCAAGTTAGCTCAATTAGATTTCTATAACTCACTTTTGTTAAAAACATAACTAAATATGTAATTTTGCTCCACTTTTATGTCTCTCTAATCTCTCTCTAATATATATATATATATATATATATATATATAAGATCAAATAAAATAAAAAATAATCTAGCAGAACACTTGCATCATGAGATTTTAAACCATAGATAGTTATTTTAAATTTTGGTCAAATCTCAGGTGGGAAAAATGTCAAATTTTAAATCATGAATAGGCAACTTAAATTTTAGTCAAATCACAGGTAGGTAAATTGTAATTTGCCCAAAAAAATTTTCTTATTTTTCTATAAAATATTTTTAAAAAGAGTCATGCTAACGAGTGCCCTTAGAGCATTAATTAACAATCTATTTTAGAAAAATTTTGACATCACTTTTATAGGAAAGGAAAATTATTAGGTACTCCTAGAGTACCATAAATGCGTACTCCCTCATCTCACATGAATAGTAGGTCCCACCATGAATTTAATTAGTGAGACCCACCATTTATGTGAGAGGAGGGAGTACGCATTTATGATACTTCGGAAGTACACAATAATTTCCCTGAAAAGAAATGAAAAAAGTTGTCTAAACATTATTATTTTTTTTCCCCATAAAAATTTTCTTTAAATGGATTATTAACAAATACCTTAAAAGCATTCGTTAACATTTCTCTTTTAAAAATAGCTTTTAAATTAATACCTTTAAAGCATTCAATAACATTTTTTTCCTTTCTTTTTTTAGTGTTAAAGATTAAAATATATAGGGTTATAAATGAATTAAGTTCTTTGTGAATAACTCAAGCTCTGTTCAGGAAAAAACTTATTTATATTTGTTTGTTTAGAAAATAAGTCAAGTTTAAGTCTTAAGTTTATACTCGATTATTAAATGAGCCAAACTCAAAAATATAGTAATGTTTTCACAAACAAGCTCATGAACATGAGAGCTCGATTTAACTATATATAATATTATATTATATATGTATACTTGTCTAAAAATATATTAATATATACTTGAAATTGGATTCTATAAGTTTTTTTAATAGATCCATATGATATTAAATTATTATTTATAGTTTCTTAATGATACAAAAAAATCTTTTTGTAATAAAAATTTATAAAATTGTGAAGAGGTAAATCATTTTAGTCATAGTTTCTCAATATATAGGAAAATAATAAGTTAGTCAAGTAGTTTGTAGACAAACTCGAGCTTGCTCGACAAGAATATGAGCAAAGTTTGAATATAAAATCTTATTTGGTAATGAGGTTAAGCTCAGCTTGTGTTCAAAAATAATAATAATAAATAAATGTGGGGCCTAATAATTTATGGGTTAGGCCCATTTGCTCGTGGGGAGTCCAACGGCCCAAGCCGAGGAAGGCTATGGCCCAAGTTCAATAATATAAAGCACAAGATAGCCTTGGGATACAGCCAGAGACAATTCAGTCCTCGGTAGACCCAAAGTCCCACCGGAAGGAGGGGCAATAACGGTATAGGGCCAACTTGAAAGAAAATCTAAAATATCCAGGGAAAGCTACCTTTACTGCCATTCAATACTCTGCACCTGACAGAGCAGTATTCTTCGGCTTTTACAACCACCCCCAACGACTTTGGGTATGGGCTGATGGGACAAGTATCAGACTTGGAAAGGTTGGCCCTACACATGGACGAAGGACAGTAAACGCAGGCTAGTATAAAAAGAAACGAAAGTAATTTCTGATAGAGGCTAGGAAAAATGGCCAAAAACCAGAACCTCCCAGCCCACCTCCAGGAGAAAGGCTCCAGGGGTGAAAACAACTTAACCATGTATGAACACCACGAAAAACCCACCGCCTGGTGACCAAGGCCTAGCCTTTCAAACCCACGCTCTACAAATGATATTGTTTGGGCCTTTTTACGTGCGAACCCAACGCTGTTACGATTCGTTACAAATCGTGTCCTTATAATTGGCGCCGTCTGTGGGAAAGGCTTGTGTGTTGGCATAGGCGGTAGGTCGAGAGAGTTCTTTTGTCATTTCTAGCAACTGGTTATAGAGTTTTAGTGTAAAGTTCCGCTAAGGGCTATGCTTCTTGACTAGGGGCTACGCTTGGTAGTGTTAATCGCACGAATAATTCTAGGGGCTTGGCTGAAGAGTTAACTCCCCTAAAGCCAAGGTCCCATGCAAAGAGAAAACTGGGTTTTGGACAGAACCAAGGCATTGCATGGTCCTCGGACTCAAGCCTATGGGGAAACCAACTACTTGGATGAGAAAACTGAGTTTTGGACAGAACCAAGGCATTGCATGGTCCTCGGACTCAAACCTATGGGGAAACCAACTACTTAGATGAGAAAATTGATTTTTGGACAGAACCAAGGCATTGCATGGTTCTCGAACTCAAGCCTATAGGGAAACCAACTACTTAGATGAGAAAACTGAGTTTTGGACAGAACCAAGGTATTGCATGGTCCTCGGACTCAAGCCTATGGGGAAACCAACTACTTGGATGAGAAAACTGAGTTTTGGACAGAACCAAGGCATTGAACTCAATGGGGAAACCAACTACAGTTTTGGACAGAACCAAGGCATTGCATGGTCCTCGGACTCAAACCTATTGGGAAACCAACTACTTAGATGAGAAAACTGAGTTTTGGACAGAACCAAGGCATTGCATGGTCATTGGACTCAAGCCTATGTGGAAACCAACTACTTAGATGAGAAAACTGAGTTTTGGACAGAACCAAGGCATTGCATGGTCTTCGGACTCAAGCCTATGGGGAAACCAACTACTTGGATGAGAAAATGACAAGGAGAAAACTGAGTTTTGGACAGAACCAAGGCATTGCATGGTCCTCGGACTCAAGCCTATGGAGAAACCAACTACTTAGATGAGAAAACTGAGTTTTGGACAGAACCAAGGCATTGCATGATCCTCGGACTCAAGCCTATGGGGAAACCAACTACTTAGATGAGAAAACTGAGTTTTGGACAGAACCAAGGTATTGCATGGTCCTCGGACTCAAGCCTATGGGGAAACCAACTACTTGGATGAGAAAACTGAGTTTTGGACAGAACCAAGGCATTGCATGGTCCTCGGACTCAAGCCTATGGGGAAACCAACTACTTGGATGAGAAAAAGATTGAGTTTCGTAAGGTTGGCTACTTAATAAAAATTCTAAGTTACTCAATCCTCGACTTAAAAACTGTAAAAGGTTAATGCCAATAAGAGCGTTAAGAAGATGGTGAAACACCCCACTATTCAGTAGCCTAGGGGGGCTGTTCATTTTTCGGGTGATATGTCTTCGAATGATTACTTCCTACACCGCATTGAGCATTCAGTTATCATCTCAGCTAGTTTTGGGGTAAGTATCGTTTTTCACAGGTCGGCATTATTGTGCCAAACAACTCTATTAAAGTTATGGTGATATCTCTTTCTTAGCAAGTATTTTGGCCCTAGGTGTCATTAATTCAAATACTATATTACTGTGCCAAATAGCACTTGCAAATACATAATAGCGCCTTTCTCTTTGATAAGGGATTATGGCCCCAAATATTGTACTCTAAAGTCGGCGGTATTGTGCCAGGCCGACTCAGTAGACCCATCATAATGTCCTTTCTTTTCCTGTCTAATGGGAGTTTCAGCCCTAAGTATCATTTGTTTGATTCAGTATTATTAAGTCGGATTGTTTTTATAAACACAGAGCAAGATCTTTCTATTAACTGGGACTTTGGTCCTAGACGTCGGTCACGGTTTAAAAATAAAAAGAATTCACAAAGATTGTATGTCTATTCATTGCGTTATCATTTCGGAAATATAGAGATAGAACATGTGAAGTAAAGTGATACCAATTTTTATTAATATAAAGATGTATTACAACGTACAAAGAGGGGCTTAAACAAGCCTATACAAAAGGTGGATTGCCAAAACAATAAAAAAAATAAAAATAAAAATAAAAAATAAAAAAACAAACAAACAACAATACAGATAAGTAAACAGTCAGATGTCCTTTTAAACTCGTCTCCGAAATCCTTCCAAACTCTGCTTCAGTGGCGCCCATATCGAGAGAAGGACCTTCTTCAGAAGAAGATGGAGGAGATGAATGAAGAAGATGGAGGAGATGAATGAAAAGAAGGAGGAGAAGAAGAGGGAAGAGATGAAAAGAAAGAAAAAGGAGCAAAAGAGGGAGAAGGAAAAGCACCAGGATGGATCTGGTGGTGGAAAGAAGAAGAAAGAGAGGCAAAAGGAGGCATCAATGAACGAAAAGAGGAAGAAGCAGGGGCACTTAGTCCCTGCCTCAGTCCTGACTCCTAACACACTGGTGCCATGTTAGATATGCTCATGAGAGAGTGGTTGGTACTGATAATGGGTGTCCTCGACTTAGTCACATCGAAGGTTTGACGTAATGAGCCCCTGCTTCGGATTTTGGCTGAAAGGAAGGTGAGACAGATTTTAAGTCTTCGCCATCCATGCCCTGACCGAGCCATTACGAGCTTTATTGGAACGTGGTGTTTACGGGAGGGGGGGTATGGTTCCTTCATTATTCGTTGTTATGGTGAGCGTATTATGATTTAGTGTATAACTAGTGGATAAAGTAAACGCTAAAGGAGGCTAAGGAAATCAGATCTCAGAAGGATAAAAAGAGTCTCTGTACGAGAGCGATAGCCTCCTACTTGTCTTCTTATAGGAAGGGCAAAATGGAAGGTATTAAATTTACCCAGGTTTCCAAGAGAATCTGTAAACAAAGATGTATCCATTCCACTTCCCCACCTCATCAAACAAACCGTCGAATTTAAATAGTCTCGTAAATAGAAGTCATTAAAAGCGCGTTTTGGATAACCAAACGGCGAGAATGCGTTAGGAGTAAAATCAAAAGAATGTCTCGTAGACCGGTACATTTCCTGGGCAGATGGAGAATCGCCAGCATTAGTGAAAGGCCGAATTAAATGAGCCATAATAGAGGCTCGATATTACCAAAACCCCCCTTTCCAACCAAGAGGTCGGACAACAGGGTTTTGAGGGGCTATTGTGGGGCCTAATAATTTATGGGCCAGACCCATTTGCCCGTGAAGAGTCCAACAGCCCAAGCAGAGGAAAGCTATGGCCCAAGTTCAATAATATAAAGTACAAGATAGCCTTAGGATACAGCCAGGGACAATTCAGTCCTCGGCAGACCCAAAGTCCCACCAGAAGGAGGGGCAATAACGGTATAGGGCCAACTTGAAAGAAAATCTAAAATATCTAGGGAAAGTTACCTTTACTGCCATTCAATACTCTGCACCTGACAGAGCATATTCTTCGGCTTTTACAACCACCCCCAACGACTTTGGGTATGGGCTGATGGGACAAGTATCAGACTTGGAAAGGTTGGCCCTACACGTGGACGAAGGACAGTGAACGCAAGCTAGTATAAAAAGAAACGAAAGTAATTTCTGATAGAGGCTGGGAAAAATGGCCAAAAACCAGAACCTCCCAACCCACCTCCAGGAGAAAGGCTCCAGGGGTGAAAACAACTTAACCATGTATGAACACCACGAAAAACCCACCGCTTGGTGACCAAGGCCTAGCCTTTCAAACCCACGCTCTACAAATGATATTGTTTAGGTCTTTTTACGTGCGAACCCAACGCTGTTACGGTTCGTTACAAATCGTGTCCTTACAATAAACATATTTAAACTTTTAATACTCAATTCAACTCAGCTCAACTCATTTACTGCCCTAAAAATAGAGAGAAGTTCTACGTCCACATCATTTTCACAACAAATCATAGGTAATTAGTTGTTATTGGTTCAAATTTGAATCTACCACCGAGATTACTTTTTTGTCCCAACAATAACAACCTACCATTTAAGATTTGTTATGAAAATATTGTAAAAATAATATGGACATAGCATTTCTCAAAAAGATATATTTGATTGCTCTATGTTAAAAAGAAATATTACCTTTCCCTTGCTCATGTCTTTTCCCTTAATATTTGTTAGTTAATCCCAAAATTTAACCTGTATCCACTTGTGGAACAAAATATGGAATGTGTATCAAATTATACACTTCTTGATGATACATAAATTGGGAAAGGACTGAGTTCATTGTTTCTGTGTATTAGATTTGTTAAGATGGGAACATGTGGCAAAAGTTTGACATATGTCAGCATTCCAATGGATTTAATGCACAGGGCCCAAACTGATTCTCACATAAACCAATAAAATATTTTTTTTGTCACAAGTACAAAAACCTTCTGAAAATTTGGGAAGTGAGTTTCATTTTAAAATTTCAGCTTAAGCTTTGTCCTATCATATCTAATTTTAGATGAGGTGACTGTGACACTACTATATACAATGATATGTGCAATTTTCATTTTAAAAAAACAAATAAAATGACAATAAACCTCTTAATACCCATAGGAAAAGGAAACTGTCAAACTATAGTCGAACCAGTGTTTAAATAACAAAATATCTATTCAAAAGGTCACTTACCTTTTAGTAAAATAAAACGGTACCAAGGAAAAGGTCACCTACCTTTAATTTAAATCTTAGAAACCCAAAATTGGGGGCTCAAGGACAATTCCAGTTTAAGACTTTTTTTTTTCTTCTTTTTCTTTTTCATCCCTCCTTATTCCGGTTTAAAACTTGAGAATCATATGGTATCATACAACTACGTTTGAAGATGAATACTCATTTAGTAAAATAACAGGCTTAACAGTAGACATTTTAAGTGGGGAATTTGAATCCCAAATATGTTTGTTGGACTTGGAATCACTAAAAAATACCATTGAACCTAAAGATCATTAGCAATATAGTAGTGATTAATCGCTCTACATTGATGGCTGATGAGTTTGGTAGGATTTGATTGCATATTTACAGAATTGATCTCAAGAGTTTGACATGTTTTTCTTTTTGATGAGTGTGATACAAAAGCATTACTCTGGGTGGAGAAAACTCCCCCATGACCATGAGTTTCAAGTTCAACCATCCTCATTGAGGATCTATCCTTCACTTAGATATATCAATATACTGCCACTATCAATTTTTTTTTTTTTTTTTTAAATTACAATCGTTAATGTGACAACTTGTTAATGATAAATAATAAAATGAAGTTAATTATGCTTATATAAAAAACAATAATAACCTATTAAGTAGACATGGAATATGTAAAAAAAATATTTTGTATATTGCGTATGCGTTTGACTTTGACTTAAAAAATCAATTTTTTTTTACTATTTATAAATTCTATTACACTTTTTTAAATTATTCATGAATCTCACTGTATAATTAATTTTTAGTTTTATTAAATAAATTTTTTTTAATTTTAACTAAATATACTAACGCATTATCTTATTAGGGAGGTGCTAGTTTTGGGAGATGTGGTTCTGGGACACACAAAGTCCAAAGTCAACCGGAGCTAGCTTTATTTATGCCAATTCACTTCCCATCAAAAAGATTGCATGCTTTTGACTTTGACTGAGATGTTCTTTATTACTTTTTTTTTTTTTTAATATTTCAAATTTCATTAGTCAAGGATACAAAGTTAATAACATGACCACAACTGTTTATCTCCTTGATTTCTTTTTTAAAAAGAAGTGTTTATTAATTATTATCATTATTAAATAATTAAAGATGCTTGCCAGCCAATGAATACTCCTCCAGTCTTCCATCTTATCCGATGATATATATATATATATATATATATATATATATTTATTTAATAATCATATCGGATGATATGTTATTAGCTCACAGAATCACAGAACTTTGAATTCAATTATATATGCTTAGTCAATTTGACTGATAATATAGAGTGTAGGGCGTAAATGATTTATGGGCCAAGTCGAGGAGGATTATGGCCCAAGTTCAACAAAATAGACTTTGGGTACCGCCGAGGGTAGTTCAGTCCTCGGCAGACCCAAAGTTCCCCCTCGTAAAGAAGGGTAAAAATGGTATAAAACTGAAACTCGGAAAAAAGATCTAAAATATCCGGGGAAAGCTGCTGTTATTATCATTTAATGTTCTGAACCCGACAGGGCCGCATTCTTTGGCTTTTACAACCACCCCCAATGACTTTGGGGGATAGACTGATGGGACAAGTATCAGCCTTGGAAAGATTGACCCTACACGTGGATGAAGGATAAATGGATACAGGCGAGTATAAAAGGAAAACTAAGTAATCTTGGGAAGGGGCTGGGAAAAATGGCCAAGAAACGAGAGCCTCCCAGCCCACCTCCAGGAGAAGTACTCTAGGGGTGACGATCGTTTAACCTTGTATGAACGCCATGAAAAACCCACCGCCTATCGATCAAGGCCTAGCCTTTCAAACCCACGCTCTACAAATGATATTGTTAGGGCCGTTTTACGTGCGAACCCGACACTGTTACGGTCCGCCACGAATCGTGACCCTACAATTGGCGCCGTCTGTGGGAAAGGCTTGCGTGTTGGCGCAGGTGGTAGGTTGAAACAGTTTCTCTGTTATTTCTAACCGTTAGTTATAGAGTTCAGGTATAAAATCTCACTAGGGGCTACGTTTCTTGACGAGGGGCTTGGCTGAGGAGCTAATTCCCCTAAAAGCTAAAGCTCCTCGTAAAGAACAAACTAGGCGCTTGGTAACGTTAACCGTATAGATAAACTCAAGGGGCTTGGCTGAGTAGCTAACTCTCCTAAAGCTAAAGGCCAGCCAAGGCCCCGTGCAAAGGGAAAACTAGGTTTTGAACAGAATCAAGGCATTGCATAGTCCTCGGACTCAAGCCTCTGGGGAAACCAACTACTTGGATGATGGAAAACTAGGTTTTGGACAGAACCAAGGCATTGTATGGTCCACGGACTCAAGCCTCTGGGGAAACCAACTACTTGGATGATGGAAAACTAGGTTTTGGACAGAACCAAGGCATTGCATAGTCCTCGGACTCAAGCCTGTGGGAAACCAACTACCTGGATGTGGAAAACTAGGTTTTGGACAGAACCAAGGAATTCCTCGACCCAAGCCTCTGGGGAAACCAACTACCTGGATGTGGAAAACTAGGTTTTGGACAGAACCAAGGCATTGCATAGTCCTCGGACTCAAGCCTGTGGGAAAACCAACTACCTGGATGTGGAAAACTAGGTTTTGGACAGAACCAAGGCATTGCATAGTCCTCGGACTCAAGCCTGTGGGAAAACCAACTACCTGGATGTGGAAAACTAGGTTTTGGACAGAACCAAGGCATTGCATAGTCCTCGGACTCAAGCCTGTGGGAAAACCGACTACCTGGATGTGGAAAACTAAACACTAAACGAGATTTAGCTACTCTGCGTGATGGCGAAAATGGTGCTTATATCTTCGCAAAAACAAAGGTTAGAAATGAATCTAAGGCCTCTGTGGGCACAAGTAAATGAGAGTTTGGGGAACATAGTGTTAAATGTCTTGCATGCATAGTTATTTGTACATATTAAAATGAGTCAGCGCAGAGTTTATAAGCAAATAATGCGCATTAACAAGGGCGGATAACAAATATATACATGTTCAAATACTTGGAAACTATCGATAAATTAGGAAGTTTGCGAAAGGAAAAGAGACAAATTAATCGTTCAAATAGAAACAAATACAAAAGCCCAACCAAGGCTTCTACTTTTCTGCTTGTTTGTCGGTTGCATTTTTGGAGGTGGGATTAGGATCAGCTTCAATGCCTGGAATGACGGTTTCTTCTAAGGAAGACTGAACAGGGCCAACACTGGTACCCTGAGTGACCACAGCAAGGGGAATGGCCTGTGGCAACTGTGCAGGAGCGGCTAGTTCTTCTGTACTCGACACCTGAACGCCCACCTTGGGTTCAGTAATTTCTGTAGGTATCTCAGGATCCGCATGCTGCGATATTACCACCACATCTTGAAGTATTCCCTCTTTGGGCGCCTTGCTAGTAGAACCACTGGCTTGTAAGTTTCCCGACGGGGTGACCTCTTCCTCGGGTTGAGCATCCGTGGTCACAGAGCTAGTGGAAGTGGTGTCACGGATGGCCGCCGGGTAGAAAACGCTCTCTGCCTTCCACAAATCTGATGAAGCGTCCACTCCAGCTCGCTTCAATGCTTCTTCCCAGACCTGGGAGCAATAAAACCTGCATACTCCAGGAATCTGCGCCTTAAGGGTGGCTTGGGTTTCGGCTACTCCCATGTTATAACCATCATCCTCGGCCGTATTCTTGGCAGCCTCTGCCTCATTCCTGGCAAATTCGGCCTCCTGCTTTGCCCGTACGGCTTCATGCCGGGCATAGTCTGCCACTCCTTTTTCATGCAAGGCCACGGTCAGCTGCTTATTCAAATCCTCGATTAGGTCTTTGGCTATTCGCAGCTGGTCCTCGGCTTCAATTGCGCGCTTGGTTTGGTCCTTGGCCTGTTTCTGGGCACTATCAAGGCCCGCCGAGACGTTATCCCTCTCGCGAGTAGTCATTATTAAATCATCCTTGACTTTAGCGAGTTCCTTTTCAGAAGCTTCGAGTGTTTTTGAGGCTGTTATGCGCTTCTTACGTTCGTTCTCGGCTGCCTTACTCCTGTCATGCACCTCTTCCTCCATCCTATAGGTTGCCTGGAGAGCCTGTCAAGAAAGATGAACGCGTAGTGAGCGGTAAACCGGTAACAAGGGATGATAAGGTGTTAGGTGGCCAGAAATCTTACCATGCACAAGTATCTCTTGGTGCTGAGAAAAACCTCCTGCATCCTCATTCTCTTCAGCTCGTCCATATCATTAGGGAGTAATATGGTTCTCCCTAATGCGTCCGCCACGTATTCACCCTCGCCGTCTCCGAGGTCCCTCAGGGAGGCCGTTTCCAGTAATGGACCCCCGTGAAGCATTGGGGCAGGGAGCCAGGCGCTCGGTAGGGATTGGGAATCAATTCCTTTCCCCTTGCCTTGAGGGGTTTGAACTGCGGGTCCTTTGCCCTTGCTTTGGGGCCCGAGCTTCAGTTGTTTTGTACGCGGAGCCTCATCCTTCTCCTTTGAAGGTTGGGATTTTCCCTCATCCGCGGTGTCCTTGCCCTTGGGACTCCTCTTTCTCTTAGAATCAGCACCTTCAGGTCTGGGGGACCGAGCTGGTTGGGAGGGGGTGGGAGGTTCGGGGCGGTTGGATTGTGGCTGGGACTTGGTGGAGGATGACCGGGTTTGGATTGTAAGGGGTCGAGGCGGTGGAGGAGGAGCATCGGGTTGTGGTGCCTCCTGGGTATCCTTCCTTGGTTGGATCTCGAGGAGTTGGAGAAGGGGGGTTAAAGGTATTCTCTTGACTCCCATCTCGGCTTGCGAAGAGGTGCCTATTAACGACAATTCAGCCTCGGACAAGGCTGGGTCACCTAGGTCACCAGGAGGGTCCTCTGATTGGTAGACTAAATCAAAAACCCTGAACCCCTCCTCCGTCAGATCGGGTTCACCTTCGTCCTCGGCTGCTTGATGAGATGAAGATGGACCCACCAGGGGGGTGTTCTTGGGGACAGCTGGCTCCTGAGAGATTAAAAATCCCTTTTCTACTACGGTAATTTTTGGAAGCCAGGGACGGCGGGCACTGATCACGTGCTTTGCGTCCCCAAACGACTTCTGAACTGGAGGGTACCCTAGTATTTTGTGAGCTGCACGGACTTGGCCATCACTGTCATTCACAAAAACTGCCGATTGTAAAACGGTCTCCAAATCCGCCCGGTTGACTAAATGAAAATGCCGTGTATAGGCACGTGCATCTACAAAAAAAACAACAAACATATATGCATGGTTAGTTATCAAAAGACATTAGATTAGAATGGATTAAAGGGTTATCCCTCTTCCATTCCTGAAACCCCACCTGGTTCTCCTTCTACTACGGGGCATGGGTCGCCATCATGCCACTCCCCAGAGACAATAAGGAAATCCTTGTTCAGTCCCTTGTTAGAATCAGGAAGGCACTGGATCAACCGAACCCTATCGTCCCTTGACCTCATGTAATAGGTTTTTCCTTTCAATTTCTGGAGGTTATAGCACCAATTTACATCATGGTGGGTCAGTCTTAAACCCATCTTCTCATTTAAAGCGTCCACGTAACCCAAAATCCTAAGAACGTTGCCGGCACACTGGGTAGGGGCTAAACGGAAATGCCTGAGGTAACCCCTTGTCACTGGCCCCATAGGGATTCTCATACCTCCCTCTACAAAGGCAAGGACGGGAATTACAACCGCGCCCGTTCCCCTCTTAATGTGCCATTCCCCCATCTTACAGTGCTCCAGACTTACATTGTGGGGAATATTATAATCAACGATGAACTTATTCATCGCCTCATCAGTGTCGACCAACTTCCTCAACCTCAATTTAGTTGCCTTTGTCATCTACTAGCACAAACCTAACCCGCGACGGAAAAGAAAGGGAGCCAGAGAGAAATAAACCCAGACAAAGAAAAAATGCGAGTTAATGAAGGTAGGAAACTTACATAAGGGGAGAGTTACGCTTCGGATGAGCTATATGTGCTTGAGATAAACTTGAAATTGGGTAGAAGTTCAGATGAACCCTGGATACACGCGCTAAAGCTCTTAAGTATATAACTGGAGAGACGAATCCATCTCCAGAATATCTTTTATACTTTCTAGGGTAAACTGCACGCCCATTTTCCCGCCTGAAGAGGCCAGGAAATCATCACCGTTCGATTTTCATCACACCGTTGAACGTGGGAAGCACTAAGCCGCCCGCATTTAATGAGGCCACGTTTCGCCTTCCGAACGGCTCTAGGGACGTGCCTAGGGCAGGTGAAAAACCTCGGGAATCGATATATGACGAGGATTGTTAGGCATTAGCTGATCCCTGGTGTCATCAAAACCCACCTATCCGTCCGAGGGAACGGATAGCAGGATTTTGAGGGGCTATTGTGGGCCCGAGAGGTCTGCAACCCAGCCCAAACTCTACCTGGGCCCAGAACCCGTGCCGAAGGGGTATCCTGCCGAGGACGAATGGTCAATAGCCGACGTGGCGAAGGGAATGGCTGAGGACTTACCCTGTCCTCGGTATTCCGGAGCTGTAATAGAAGGACCTACACTGCGGTGTAGGCAACCCCCAAACAGCCCCCCTCCAGGGGATGTGAACGAAATGGGGCCCATAGGGAAGTAGGGTGTGAAAGTTGGACTAAAGAAAACGCGTTCTTTCTTCAGTAAATGCACCTGCCAATACCCAGAGATGGTTGAAAAGAAAAGACGTTTGGACAGTGTGAACCTTGATCCATGCAACTAATAGAAAGTTAGATGGGATGGCTGACGGGACGGACACAGAGATAAGCTCCCGCCTGACCTACAAGTGGAGGGTCAGGATCAACCAGGCCGGACTATATAATAAAAAGGAAGGTGCGCCAAAAAAGGGGGGTTGGGAAAAAATGGCCAAGAAACGAGAGCCTCCCAGCCCACCTCCAGGAGAAGTACTCTAGGGGTGACGATCGTTTAACCTTGTATGAACGCCATGAAAAACCCACCGCCTATCGATCAAGGCCTAGCCTTTCAAACCCACGCTCTACAAATGATATTGTTAGGGCCGTTTTACATGCGAACCCGACACTGTTACGGTCCGCCACGAATCGTGACCCTACATAGAGAATTGGACAATAATTTTAATAAAATAATCTTAGCAGCAAGGCCAGCATACCTGAATTTGAGATTTGGAGGGGCTTTTTTTTTTCTTTTTTCTTTTTTTTTCCTGAAAGATTTGGAAAGGCTTTGTAAATCTGTTTCCATCCCATTCATAACGTAAGATGTCAAAGTTTTATCATAATCAAATCATTCTTGACTGTAATACAAAAGCATCACACTAGTACTCTTGAAATAAGACATTTTCAAATTTCCATTGTGTTTGACTAGTCCCTTGCATAATTAAGCATATATAATGTAATCAAATAAGGTAAATATACAATTTTTGTCCTTATATTTTGGGCCAATTCTCATTTTAGTTTCCAAAATGATTTTGCGCTTACTCTAATCTCTGAAAATAGAAAATCGTCTCTGTCTTGGTCCCTGTCATTAACTAACTAACAAAAAAGTTCTATATGACAAACAGAATGTATAGATAACATGTTAGATACTGACGTGACTAATAAAATAATATTAAATAATGCAACATCAACATTTTAAATATTAGAAAAGCCACATCATTATTTTTTCTTTTCTTTATTTATTTTTAAATAAAAAATTTTAGTTATTGTGGGGCGCAAATGATTTATGGGCCAGACCCCTCTACCCAGGGAGAGTCCAAAGGCCCAGGCCGAGGAGGATTATGGCCCAAGTTCAACGAAATAGCCTTTGGGTACCGCCGAGGGTAGTTCAGTCCTCGGCAGACCCACAGTACCTCCAAAGGGAAGGGTAAAAACGGTATAGGACTGGAACATGGAAGAAAGATCTAAAATATCCAGGGAAAGCTGCTGTTATTGCCATTTAATGTTCTGAACCCGACAGAGCCGCATTCTTTGGCTTTTACAACCATCCCCAACGACTTTAAGTATGGACTGATGGGACAAGTATCAATCTTGGAAAGTTTAACCCTACGCGTGGACGAAGGACAGTGGACGCGAGTTAGTATAAAAGGAAGAGTAAGTAATCTATAGAGGGGGTTGGGAAAAATGGCCAGAAACCAGGGCCTCCCAGCCCACCTCCAGGAGAAAGACTCCAGGGGTGTAGGAAAGCTTAAGTTCATACGAACACCGCGAAAAACCCACCGCCTATCGAACAAGACCTAGCCTTCCAAACCCATGCTCTACAAATGATATTGTTAGGGGCCTTTTCACGTGCGAACCCGACACTGTTACGGTCCGTCACGAATCGCGTCCTTACAGTTATTATTTAATTATTTAAATAATAATTAAATAATTAAAATAAAATTTTCTTTTCATTTTTTTTTTCTTTTTCATTTTAATAATCTCATTTATCTCTCTCGTGGTCCGTGTGTTTTTGTTTGTATCTATTTCACTTTCTTTCGTGGTGTTTCTTTTTTTTCTTGGTCAGTGGGTTTGTGTTTGTATCTATTTTTTCTTTTCTTCAATTATTATAAAATAAAAGAATATTTTATTTTATTTTAAAATAATTAAAGAAAAGAAAAAAAAATGATGTGACCACTGTAATATTTAAAATACTACATGGTTTTATTTAATATTATTTTATTAATCACGTTAGAATCTAACATGTTATTTATGCACTTTGTTTGTCATGTAGAACTTTTCTATTAGTGGGTTAATGGTAAGAAGCAAAACGAAACGATTTCTATTTTTAGGAACTGGGGTAGACACAAAATTAATTTAAGAACTAAAATAAAAATTGGCCCAAAAATGTAAGAACCAAAAGTATATCTTTTTGATGTACAAATTGATGTGTCATAATATTTTTTTTTTAAATCAAATATTTATATATTAAAGTTGTTGAAATTTATTAATTATATTCCTTCTCACACGAGTTTATAAATATATAATAATAAAATTTATATTACCTTCCTAAAAAAATTATAATAAATATATCATTTTCTTTATTTTAAAGACCCTGTAAAAGAAAATAATAATTAAAAGAAGACATTGAAAGGCTGAAAACCAAGTAGGGATGGCAATTTTTCCCCGCCCCGCTTAACCCGCCCCTCTCCGCTTCGCCCCGCGTGGGTTTTCTCCGCCCCGCAAAGGCGGTGGGGCGGGGATGGGGCAAGATTTTAGCCCCACACCACGGGGCAGGGCGGGGATAGGTTTAGGCTTTTTAGACCCACCCCGTCCCCGCCCCTCGTTACTAAAGATTATAATTATAAAATTTTCATACCCTAAAACCCTACTATTTAAACAAACATATTAATATTAGCATATTTTATTCTATCCAATGTGATTCTCTGCCTTTATTTTGTTGTGTTATACTATGAGATTTTTATTTATTTATTTTTAACGATTTTCTTGTTAAACACTTGGATATATTATTCAAATTTTTCTACAAATTGATTTGATTTGATTGGATAAATTTAGTTGTAATTTCAAGTATATTTTTATTAATAAAATAGGTTTCATTAAAAAAATTGTACTAGTTGTAGGGAAAATTAACAAAAAGTAGAGTCTTACAGGGTGGGGTGGGGCTTCGTGGGGCCCCAAGGGGTGGGGATGGGGTGAAAAAGTATTCCCCGTCATGCGGGGCGGGGCGGGGATGGGGCAAGACAAAACCATACGGGGCGGGGATGAAAACCCCATCCTTTGGCCCCGCCCCGCCCCATTGCCATCTCTAAAACCAAGTTTTATTAACTTGGCAAACAAACCAAGACCAAATTAGGCAATAAGCATAATCGGTCCTTAGAATTATTTTATTTTCTTTGGTAGCTTCAGATTAAAAGCCCCATTTTTCTCAAAAAAAAAAAATCCTCGTAATAAGTTAATTAGTTTATTCAAATATAGGCATTAACTCTGCATGTCTAATTCGAATATAGACATGATCACATAATTTGATTGGGGATTAAGGCATAATTGAAATACTAATATTATTTATCTATCTCTCTCTCTCTCTCTCTCTCTCTCTCTATATATATATATATATATAAATGTAGTTGCTTGTATTCGACGCTAATTTGATTGGGGATTAAGGCATAATTGAAATACTAATATCTTTTCATCTTGTTCTTCTAATTTGATTAATTACTTACATTCCCAATACTCAACTCGTTTGAACAAGTTTTCTCCAAAAAAAAAAAAAAACTCGTTTGAACAATCTGCCACTCCAATTAATGTGAAGTAGACTTTCTGTTCATACATATTTTAAGGGTTCAATAGAAATTAGAAAAGATGCATCATAATATATTATAATAATGTTACGTGACCTAGTAATACACTCCAAAAATTATATATATCATTAAATTTTCAAAGTCAATGTTAGAAATGCCACCTTCTGAAATGTGGATTACAGTGGGCTAAGCAGCCTCCTTTGACGCTAGCTTTGCGCGTTGGCTAGCTTATCCAAGCGCCACATCTCCCATCAAAGCATAATAATGCCGACAAAATTAAATAGAGCTTGCATGGTTGCCCACCACTATTATTCCTCCACACCCATTTCCTATATATACCTCTTTCAAACTTGTAACTTAGCATTAATTATAGACATGGCTAGCTCTATTCAATATATCCTCTTCTCTACCTTCTTATTATTCCTCATTGCTCCTTCTTTGGCTAAACAATCTTTCAGGCCAAAAGCACTAGTTGTTCCAGTCTCCAAAGATGCCACCACTCTTCAATACATTACACGTATTAACCAAAGAACCCCACTTGTTCCAATAAGCCTAGTGGTTGATCTTGGTGGCCAATTTTTGTGGGTTAATTGTGAGCAAAATTATGTGTCCTCAACATACCACCCGGTCCGTTGCCACTCGGCCCAATGCTCACTTGCTGGAGCTAGTGGCTGTGGGGATTGCTTCTCAGCCCCTAAGCCAGGCTGCAACAACAATACATGTGGTGTCATACCTGGCAACACTGTGACGCACACCGCCACGAGCGGTGAACTTGCCACGGATGTTGTGTCGGTCCAATCAACCAGCGGGTCAAACCCAGGCCAGGTTGTGACCGTGCCACGTTTCCTTTTCTCATGTGCACCTACTTTCCTATTGAAAGGTCTTGCTAGGGGGGTTTCAGGCATGGCTGGACTAGGCAGGACTAGAATTGCATTCCCTTCACAATTTGCTTCTGCCTTTAGCTTCCATAGGAAATTTGCAATTTGCTTATCATCCACAACTTCAACCGCTTCACCAGGAGTTATGTTCTATGGAGATGGGCCTTATGTACTACTTCCTAACATTGATGCTTCTCAATCCCTCACATACACCCCACTATTTATCAACCCTGTAAGCACAGCCTCAGCCTATTCACAAGGAGAGCCCTCAGCTGAGTATTTTATTGGTGTGAAATCTATCAACGTAAGTGAAAAAGTTGTCCCGATAAACACAAAATTGCTCTCAATTGATAGTAAAGGTTTTGGTGGGACTAAGATTAGCACTGTCAACCCTTACACTGTCTTAGAGACTTCCATCTACAATGCATTGACAAAGGCTTTTATCAATGAGGCTGCTGCCAGGAACATCACTAGGGTGGCTTCCGTGGCACCATTCGACGTGTGTTTCAGCTCAAAGAACGTGTTTAGCACAATTCTTGGGCCTTCTGTGCCTACAATCTATCTTGTTTTGCAGAATAAGAATGTGTATTGGAGCATATTTGGTGACAACTCAATGGTACAGGTTAGTGACAATGTGCTGTGCCTCGGATTTGTAAATGGAGGCAAAAATCCCAGGACTTCAATCGTTATTGGAGGGCACCAGTTGGAGGACAATCTCTTGCAGTTTGATTTGGCAAAATCAAGGCTAGGCTTTAGCTCTCTTCTCTTTGGTAGACGAACTACATGCTCAAACTTCAACTTCACCTCCAACGCCTAGAGGGTGCTTATGAATCGACAGAGAATTATTTTCTGTAATTCTATGATATATTTGTATGTGTTACAGTCTGAATAATTAATTGGGTATATAGCCCAAAAATCTTTGCTTGATATGATTTTTGAATAATAATAAAGAGTTTGATGTTTGTATAACTCGATAAGATCTGATTATTTAAGTACCAATCAAATTGTTATCAAGCAAGCAAGTCAAATTTCGCTGACCAAACATGATTGGATTGGATATAATTGCTTGACTCTTTCCTTAAGAATAAAAAACCAAATTATGATAACATCATATGATTGTGGGCCATCAGAAAATGACAAGGAGTTATATTCTATGGAGATGGGCCTTATGTGCTACTTCCTAACATTGATGACTCTCGATGGGCCTTCTGTGCTACTTCCTAACATTGATGACTCTCAATCCCTCACTTACACCCCACTTTTTATCAAGGAGAGCCTTCAGCTGAGCCTGAGTATTGGTGTGAAGTCTATCAATCTGAATGACAAAATTGTACCAATAGACACAACATCGCTTTTAATTGAAAGTGAAGGTTTTGGTTGGACAAAGATTAGGCACTGTTGACCCCTACCACTGTCTTAGATGCAAGGAAATCAACATTGTACCGGAAAAATAATCCAAAATTTCTATGAGTTATTCAATATTCAAGATTAAAGTATGAAGATGCAGCTTAAAGAAGAATTATTTGTCAGGATTTCGACTGACATTCAATCTCCACTCCATCGATCAAAATCCAAGTTTTGATAGCCTTTTGATTGCGGTTGATCAATTTAAAAAATATTTTTCGAAAGATGTTTGAAAATGACTTGCTTGATCAAATATCATGTATTTAGAATCTAACATGTTTTAATTGAAGTCAGCGTCATTCTCTTTAAACCCTACCAAGTCTACTATATAAAGACTCTTATGTTGCATGACTTTTTTGTGGCTGAGAGAAACAGACACTCAAAGCAAACAGAGAAAAATATAGCCTCCCTCTCAGTGAACTTGTGAGAACAAAAAATCATTTTTATTTGGGTTTGTATTAGTTGGTGATCAAGAAGTTGAAGCCACAAACTAAATATCACTAAGGTAGAGCAAATCTTCAAGAGGTTCTTGGAGTTGGTTAAAGATCCTGATTGTGAATATAGATGCGTTAGTTATTAAAGCATTCATATAATATATAAAGTATTTTAGAAATGTTGTAATTTCTAAAGAGTCTTTATTGTAAGTTCATCTACTAGGGGGGCAAAGCCTAGATATAAAGGTTCCGCTAAGCCTAAATATAAAGGTTGATCATGAATATCAAATTATGATTAAAGGAAGTGTGAATTCATTTTCATAATAAAATCAAAATTCTCTTTGCTTCCTCTTTACATTACATAATATATTTCCAATTAAAGATGGATTCTATATAAAAAATTTCCAATAAATATGTCTCAATGAAGTCTCTAACTTCTCAATTAAACTTTGAGTTTTTTTTTTTTTTTTTTAAATTTTTTTTTTAACTCTACAAAATACACCAAAAATTGCCTCAATGAAGTTTCCAAAACTCCTCAATTGAATTTGTAGTTTATTTAATTCACCAAAAATAAATAGTAAATAAATAAATACCCTTTTACTTACACTTTTCTCAACCAAAAAAAAAAAAAAAAATCAGGTTTTTATATAGTTATATATATATATATATATATATATATATAAAAAGAATGGAAAATTAAATAAATAAATACAGGGGTATAGAAGTAAATATAGAAAACAAAAAGGTCCCGGGACGGCGTCGTTTAAAGAAGTCTCACTCACAAAAAGGCCTTGTTCGATACTAGTAGCAGCGCGAGCCCTAAAACTCAAAAATCGCTCTCCCTGTCTGTGTGTCCATTGCAGCACACACGAACACCCATACAGAGCCCTAGTTCTTCGTCCACAATGAAGCTCGTTAGGTCTCTCACTCTCACCCTTCCCCTTCTTTTCTTTTTGCTTTTTCTCTGTTTTTGAAAACAATGTGATTTCAGCGTTTAATTAATTTTCGACAATTTTTTTTTTTTAATTTTTTATAAATTAATTAATCTGTGAAAAACAATGTACAGGTTTTTGATGAAGCTGAACAACGAGACCGTCTCGATCGAGCTCAAGAACGGCACTGTCGTTCACGGCACCATCACAGGTCTCTCTCTGGTTTTTTTTTTTTTTATAATTAGGGTTTTTGTTAAACCCTAGGTTTTTTAATATGCATTTTCTTTTTGATTTTTAGTGAGTGGAATTATTGGCTAGAAACCCTAGCAAATGTTGGTGTTTGATTTGTGCTTATAGGGAGGTTAGATTGTTAGTACTTGAGCCAAATATAGAGGTTTTGATGAATGGAGCCTAATTGGGGTTTCTGTGGTGTGGTTTTATGTTTGAAAAGCTTTTGTGGGGTCTCTGGGAATGTGGAAACTGAACAGCAATTGGGAAAAAATTATTGATGAAGAGGTCCTTTTTTAAGTGGGTTTGAAGCTGAAATAGCAATAAACAAAAAAGGGCATGTGAATTAAGGAGTTGACAGGGAGCCTGATTTTTGGGCTGCTCCTGATTAGTCTATCAAGGATCCATAGCCAACTCCAAAATTTGAGATTAAGGTGGTGGAGTTTTTGTTGCTCCTGGGTATGAGCATAAACTGCTTGGCCCGTCAAGGGTGAACCCGGCAACTGTTTTTGGTGGGTAAGGTCGGTTGCCCATATTTTACTGGCTAGAGGCTAGTCCAAAAGGCTCTTCTTTACAAAAGTTCCCTATGTTATTTATTTATCTATTTTAAAGTTTGTTGATTTTTTTTCTTAGTTTTTTTGAATATTACTTGAGAATGTTGTGCAATATAACTGGGGATTTTTTGGTTGAATCTTATGACATGGAATGAAGAAGGTGCTAGTTTTAATTTGCTGGTTTCTTTTTAAAAATTATTTTTCAAAAAAGAATTGTCTAAATTTATGTTATCTCTGTGGATTCAAGAAAAGGGCTGTTAAAATGTTAATGGGGTTGTCCTGATAGTTTTGCTTACATAATGTTTGAAATTGTGGCAGAAAACGAGGTAGAATTTTTGAACTTTGTGAGCAATAAATAGCCAAAATTCAAAGTATTTTTGGGGGGGAAATTGGGAGAAAAGGATGGTCTGCCTAGGAGGTGGAAAGCCCCTGTTTGGTTCCATTTTGGTGGTTGGATTAACTATTTGAGTGACAATGTTTGCCTTGCTTATTCTCTATTGAAGTATGTATATCAGTAATTGTTCCGTTTCTCCCTGTTTGAATAGTTTTTTTCCACTCAGAAGCATCAACGACATCTATATGAACCAATTTTATGTTAGTGCACGACACACTTGAGTTAAAAAACATTGAACATTTGAGTTTCCCACACTGTGCTCCCTGAAGAGTTTGTTTTTGCACTTGACTATATAATGATCCTTAACACAATTACCTTTCCACTATTCACTCATTTCCTTCCTAATGGAAAGAAAGTTACTATTTAGTATTTAGAATATGATGGGAAGTGGGATTTATCTAAAAAGATTGATGAGGAGTTATAAAAGCTTATATACCAACTCATAAAATCTTGAATTGAAAAAAAGAAGTTTATGAGGGGTTAATGAAATACTTATTTACTGATAAAAAAAAAATGTTTTGAGGGTAGGTGAGGTAAGATGGGTGGACGAAAAATGTATATATATATTTTTTCTTGATAGTATAAAACTGTAATTATATGTGGAGTGCCTGTTAGAGAAAAATTTCATCCCTGGACTAGAGCCAGACTTGGTAGGCTTGCATGTGGTGTCGTCTTTGAGTGGCACATAAAAGTGTGCGGGGCAAAGTGCTAAGGGTACAGTTTTACTCAGATTATAAAAAAGAAAAATTATCTTTAAGGCTTTTTTCGACTCTTAACATTGAGTCATCATACTTTCCTCATACCATTTATTGACTTTTGTCTACGGGTTTGGCTTTACCTTCACCAGGATCTGTCTGAGTACTTGTCATTTACTAGTGCTCTCACCATCTTCAAGTGTTGCCTTGTTAGGCAGAGTCATGTGTTTTTGATATGATACCTATCTTATTGTGAATACTTAAATTTGTCCAAAGTGTAAGTGTTAATTTTTTGACTCTGGTATTTTGTCATGTTGGATTGATGGATATAACATCTTTGTATTGCCATTTTCACTGTGAGAATTTTGAAATAAACTTTAATCCTTGCATGATTAGACTAGAAGACGGTAGGATAGTTTGTTTATTTCTTGTTTCCTAATTTTGTTGAGTCATATTTTTGAGAGATGTTTTATTCCCAAGAGTTAGAATGTTAAATTCCTCATTATCTTTTAGTCACTGATGCCATTTTAGTAAATCAAATTCCTCATGTTTTTAATTACAAAGTCCATAGTTAAAGGAACTGTGTTAATATCTTAAATTCTCTCTCTCTCTCTCTCTCTCTCTCTCTCTCTCTTTGTTGATTAGTAAGAAGATGCCTGTTGTTAACTCATGATTGATTATGCTGCAAGATTGGGAAAAAAAAGGTAGATAAAGTTTTATGACTAGGAAATAATGTGCTTCCCTGTTGGTATGGTTGTTATGTATAGAAGAGATCAGCCTGTTTGGCATGTGCCCAAGGAAAATGATAAAGCGGATGAATAAATTACTGCTTTTTCATTATCAGGAAATTTTTGTCGGGAGTAACCCCTCTATATGTTTTTTTTTTTTTTCCAATAAAAAAGAAGATTGAGAACAAAAGTAATGTTTGGGAAATTTTCATTTGAAAGTAATGTAGGGAAGGTTTTTTTTCCTTGAAATGGCATGTGATGAGGGACAGACAATTTAGGGCTAGTTTAGGAGTGCTGCAGCTTTTCAAAAACATGAGAAGCTCAGCTGCTTGCTTCTTCAAAGCTGCTTAAAAAGCATGAGCTGTTTCACAATTGACAAAAACATGAAGTACCTTGGTTTGCTGAATGAGATGGAGGTAGCTTCCATCTTTTACAAGTCAACATGCCTACAGGGGAAAGCCCCACTAAATAAAGCCTTAAATACGTTTTTTCTTCACCCCTAATATGTTTGTCCTGTATGTTGCTCTAGCTAGTGCATTTAATTTGATATTTATTTGGTAAATATGTCAATTTTTAGACTAGAGTTCCATTTTATTTAGAAGAAGTCCTACTCCACAAATCTTGTGTCTGTAGCTTGTAGGATTCCTACATGGTAAACTTCTAATCTTTAGCATTACTGAGTGAGTGAATTGTATGTGGCGATTAATTTTTAGACTAGAGTTCCATTTTTATTTAGAAGTCCCACTCCACAAATCTTGTGTCTGTAGCTTGTAGGATGTCTACATGGTGAACTTCTAATTTTTAGCATTACTGAGTGAGTGAATTGTATGTGGCGATTAATAGGGGCTTATAATTTAATTGGCAGTATAAGCCCTTCTCCAGTCTGGGAAAAGCAGTGAACTCTAGAAGCTAGCATTGTTCCACGCTTTGTTCACCTTTGGACATGTACACTATTCTGCTCTTCTCAATGCGTTAAAATTAATTTGATTGAACATTATTGTAAACTATTAGGAATTTTGCAGCAGTAAGGTACTATTTTTGCAATCTGTATTTGCTTTAAATATATGAGTACCTACAATATCTTTGAAAAGATTATGCTGTTTTGTTATTGCACATGTCTATTATCCCACTTTCTTTAAGCTGTGATTTTTTAAACTAGGCAGAATTCCATTATTTCATTACATGCATTTAAGTTAAAGATAAGCCGTTGGACTTGTTGGATGGTGTTTCATTTTCCTAACTGGAGCAATTGATTATTGAGTAGAAAGTACACATGGACACATGGAAAATATAGCTGTTTTGACTAGTGGATTGACTTGTTTGATGCAGGTGTTGATATCAGTATGAATACACATTTGAAGACAGTGAAACTTACATTGAAGGGAAAAAATCCAGTGACGCTGGATCATCTCAGTGTGAGGGGTAACAATATTCGATATTACATCCTTCCTGACAGCTTGAATCTTGAGACTTTACTGGTTGAAGAGACGCCTAGGGTTAAGCCCAAGAAGCCTACTGCCGGTATTGGGACTTTATCTGACTTAAATACCATTCATATTGATGCCTTTTGTTTACACAGTTGTTACGTGGTGAGGTTTTATAGTAATCATTCTAATACTATTCTAAATTTCAGGGAGGCCTTTGGGACGTGGACGTGGCCGTGGACGTGGACGCGGGCGTGGACGTGGTGGTCGTTAAGCCAGGCTGCATTGGTTTCAATTTTTGTGGCACTTGGTTATGTAAACACCAATGTTGTAGGGAGAATTTATTGGAGCTTTTAGGGACATGAAAAGAGTGTTTTCGCTATTTCATCTTGTATTCTGAGTTCTATCCTTTGAAATTTCTTAAAATATCTATCAAAGAAGTCGGTGTTGATAACCTCATGAAACTTTATAAATAGACCCCATTATCGTAGAATTTCACAGTGCAGATGTTATTACTCAAGCCTTTGACTTTTTGTGCCCCTACCAACCCCAAAAAATTTTTCACCATTCGTACTTGGCTTCGTTTAAACCACAGGGTCCCCATAACTTGGTACATTTTGCCTGAAATTGATCCTGCTTGTTTGGCAATTATGTTTATGTATCCTTTTTCCCAGTTGTTTATAATCTTGTTTTAATAATTTGCAGAGTATTTGCCTTTTAATTTTACTTTCAACTCAATTTTCAATTAAGTTATACATGAGGTAGCAGCAGTGCTTGCTATTATTATTATTTAAACATTTACTTGGCTACGAGGCTACTGGCGTCATCTTCAACCCCTGTTAGGGTAGACCTGGTGGCAACAAAAGTGGTAGCATGATGGCCCTGGTTATAAACCATAATAGTGTGGGCTGTTTAAAGCGATAGAATGGATGACTGTTTAAAGCTTCGTGACAAGTTTTTCAAATTTTGGGCTTCAATCTGAATTTAATTCTTTCCCTATGTTGGTTGGAAAGGAATTGAATCGTTGGGTTTTGTAGTATCAACAAAAAGAGAACTATAGGCTATAGCAGATCATGATTTTGTGTAAATGTAACAACAGAAGAAAGAAAGAAAAAGAAAAGACCCCACTAGAAAGTAGGTGAGTTATGCAAGTACTGACTAAAGCTTTGTTGCCTACTGAACAATGTGTGCCAAAGGTTGTCCCTAGATTTTTGTTTTCTTATTGTCATGCAAATAGAATTCTATTGCATTTATTTCAATAAACAATAAATATCAACAATTATTTTAATTTTATTAGAAGAAAGAAAAAATATTTAAGTTCACAAATCCTCACTTAAATGTATTAACCCTCAAATATTTATACAAAAAGGACTTGAAATATGAAAAGAAAATATATTAGATCTTGGGATTGTGCAATAATTAATAACGATCAATTGAAAGATCCTATGTATGCAAGTATCAACAAAGACATTCACATACTTAACAATGTTTTTATTAACTATACATTTCTTTTTTAAAAATCCTTTTTAATACTTATAATTCTTTTTGCATGTTCTTTACTATTGTCTCTAGACTCTTTACTTATTAAGATGCTACAATACAACGAGACTTGAGGCACTTCAGACTAAATAATATCATTTGCTTTTCATGAGAGAGAGAGAGAGAGAGAGAGAGAGAGATTATCGTTAATTTGTTTGATATTGATAATATTTGTGAAGTACATTCACTTCCTAGTTAATTTACAATGGTTTTGGCATGTTTTTCGTAGAATTACAATCACTAATAAAAAAACAAGCCGCTAGTTTGTCCACTTAGATTTTCAATCCTAGCTTGGTACATAATGATACACATTTTGTTAGAACTTAGAACTAAATTCAACAACAGATGAATTTACCTAATAAATACAGATGAATTTTGTTGTAAACAAACAAACTAGGGTGGAATGGATGGCTGTTTAGAACTTCTGTTAAATCTTTTTCAAATTTGGGGCTTCAATCTGATTTTGATTTTCACATTATTGGTTGAAAAAAGAAGAAGGAAAAACGATTCGAATCACAATTGTTGTTGTCTTGTTGAGCATCATGTTGGTTTAGTAGGTACCAGGATCCATGTATTGGTGTTTATGCAAAAATAAGGACCGAGTCTCTCTCTCTCTCTCTCTCTCTCTCTTCATGCCTTAAATAGAAAAGTTCACTAAGAATCACACAAAATTAACCACTCCTCCCCCTCTATTTTTTTATTCTCTTATAAAGGACTTTAATTGCCTCCAAAACAGAGTGATATCAAAGGGAGACAAAAATGGCAAAGACTTGTGCAGTTGCTGCCCTCATTGCCACCATTTTTTGCTTCTCTTCCCTCCTCAACCTTGCCCAAGCCACTAGTGAAACCTTCTTTGTTGAAGGCAAGGTGTACTGTGACACATGCCGTGTCCAATTTGAGACCAAAATCAGCCAACCCCTAGCAGGTAATTTGTCACAACAAAATGTTTTTTTGATTAATTTTACTAAAATTATTAGGATATTACTTCGTAAACCATGATTTTGTAACATTATCAAATTGTAGAAATAGTACTACTTGTATACACAACTATGAATTTGAGTGGCACAACTTTGTCAGAGAACTTAGTCAGCAATGTGTTATTGTTTCCCTTTAAGTATATTAAATGTTTTATGGCTTAAAGTACAAGTGAGAAATTCTCTCTAAATTAGTTTCTAAATTATTGAATGTGACGCTCTATTTGTTTTAATGGAAAACCTTGTATAAAAATAGTTTTTCGTGTTTTCTAGTATTTGGTAATATTAAAAAAAATAAGTCAAAGAAAAACTACATTTAGTTAACATAAAAAGTATAGCTTATTTTTAGATATTGTTTTTCATTAAAAAATTTTTGGAAAACAACTCTATCTTATATCAAGCTAAATAAGGGAAGTTAGAAGATTGGTTTTCAATTTATTTAAGGTTGTTACCAAACATAGGAAAGTGAGATAGTTTTATGGAATACACTTTTTGAAAAATGACTCATTTTCGAAAAAAACATTTTCACCTATAAGATACTTTTTAGAATTTTCAACAAAAACTTTTAGAATTCAAAAAAAAAAAAAAAAAAATTACACCTTAGTATATCGAAAAAATTTAAAAATGACTATCACCAAAATGGTGTATGTCATATCATTTTTCCATAAACTAGATGGCTTTTAATAATTATAATGTAAATATGCGGCAAAAGCTTAATCTTTTTTTTTTTTTTTTTGGGGTCTAGTAGTGTAGATTTTCATTGCTCTTCAAATCCACTTCATTAATTTCAAATGGATGCACTTAATAGTTCAAATAAAATATTATAAAATTAAATTTAACGTCATTCTATTTACAATTTTAAATAACATAACACTATGTACCATGTAGATTATTAAATGGAAGATATAAAATCTCAAGTATGAAATGAACCCTTACATGGTATAATCCTTTGCAGATTCTAAGGTACGCTTGGAATGTAGAAAACGTGAGGGTGGTGAGTTGACATACTCATTCGACGGTACCACTAATTCGACAGGAACTTATCGTCTTCCTGTGGATGGTGATCATGAAGAAGAGATATGTGAGGTTGTGGCCCTCAAGAGCTCCAGGGCTGATTGCTCTGACCTCATGGCTGGTTATGAAAGAGCTAGAATCACACTTACCAAGAAAAATGGTATCGCCTCCATTGCTCGCTATCCCAACCCCCTTGGGTTCATGATTAAGGAAGCTCTCCCCAATTGCCTTGAAATTATTGCTGAAATGGGTCTCATCCCACTTGATCTGTGAAAAATCATTAGCACCTTTGCCTACGTAAATTTACTATGACATGTATTATTATATTGGCAACCGTTGCACTTCATTTTAAAAGAAACTTTTGATATTGATATGGACTAAGTTTTGACATATACTACTCAAAAATACTTTTCTCTAGTTTATCATCTTTTCTGAATGTAACTAATACCATTCTAAAATGGTGTTAAGTGAACTGAATGTATTGTATTTTGTTGACCATAAGAACTATACAGATAGGGGGTTTTATTTATGTTCCTTTGTTTTACTTTTACATCTACTTTTTCTTGTGTTAAAATATAGATATTTTATAAATGTAGACATTTTCGTATTAATTGTAGATATTGATGTAAAATAATTTATGTTAACGAGTGTAAGAGGATACATTCGTAACTCAAAAATCATCTATTCAGCTTGCTCGCAGCTATTGCAAATTACACAGGCTATGAACAACAAACTTCAAATTAAAAATGTGATTTGGAGATGCCCACAAGCTACTAAGACATGAGTTGTGTATGTCAATCCATGCACAAATATAGGGCCAGCAATAAGCATGTTCAGACCATGCTTTTCCAATTTGAAGTCAGCATATCCTTTCTCTGCCTGTTCTTTGTGGTCAAAAAAAAAAAAAAAAAAAACCTCAAACTTGTAGGGAATTCTTCATTTTAAGTTTCTAATTTTTATTTTATTTTATTTTAAAGAATGAGTACTTTATTCAAAACAAGCAGTCCATTTTAAACAATGGAAATAAAAAACAATTGAAAAAAAAAAAAAAGAATTCTAACCACCAAGTCTAGCTTTGACGTAAGCTTCGAAAGTTCATTAAAAATAATCCTGCCAACATAAACACTATAGATTTTCTAACTGATGAGAACAATAGAAAAGTGCTCAATAATGTGCCATTATAAATTTATAGAATTCAGTTATTAGCCATACATAATCTGGAATAATAAAATTAATGCGTAGATAACAGTCAACACAAGTAAGGGAAAACATTTGTGCGGGTAACTTGTATAATTTTAATTGCAAGTTAAGCAGATCAAGTCACAACACAATCAACCAATCAGCTGATTAAGCTGACTCCTCCATAGGGAAAAGAGAAAGAATGTTCACTAAAAAACATAATGAC
Source organism: Quercus lobata (assembly GCF_001633185.2). Lineage (NCBI taxonomy): Eukaryota > Viridiplantae > Streptophyta > Magnoliopsida > Fagales > Fagaceae > Quercus > Quercus lobata. The sequence goes on along the minus strand of NC_044915.1, from coordinate 22,150,418 downwards.
AATTATAAACACTAGCAGAAGAAAAAGAAACAAGTAAGCATACACTACATGACAATTAATTAGTAACCATTGTCTTACATACACACCTATGGTAAGCATAGTTTCTACTAATAAAAAAGAAAAAGAAAAAAAAAAGAGTGCAACAGGTACATAAAAAGAAAAACCAATTACTACAATACCAAGCCTCAGCAACCCTATTGAAACAATCCTCTTTCCTTCAGGAAAAATGAAATTTAGGGTTCCTTTGGTACTGCATCTCTAGCCACTTCAACTGGACGTCCTTCTTATCGCCAAGTGCTATAAACATATTTCTACCCTCTACTTTTTCCATGAAGAAGAGGGTGATGAATAGATGAAGGCGATCACCCGATTACACCCTAGGAAGACTTAACACCATGTCCAGAATTGATTTAAGCTCAGCAGTTGCTTTGGAAGCACATGGTGTACGAGTACTTACACTTCTACTTTCAACAATAATATCTGAGATGCTCTTCAAAGAGTCAAACATCTCTTGCACAACTGAATGCTTTTTTCTTAGTTTTTTGCAAATTGGCCTGAAAAGGTGGACACCGCTTGCCAAGCCTTTCCCCTTATTCACTGCCAGTCCTGACCTTGACAATGATGGGCCTTCAACTTCCATTGGGTCAACATTCACAGAGGGTTGACATTGGGGGTCAACAAATTCTTTGTTATCAACGGAGTCCTTAAACCCTTCAATGCTTTCCTTTGATATTTGACCACTCGTGCAGAATGCATTTTTCCTCGTTGCAACTGTGCCTCCAAACATGATGTCCATGGAGTCTTTATTTGGCATACCTCTTTTTTTAAAGGTTCCTGCCTTGGGACATGCCTATATGTGGATAACCAGTAGTTAGAAAACAATAATATATAGTTGTAGATATTGGAGGTTTTTACAATTATGTAAAGTGAACTAACCACAATCTTTCGGGTCCACCACTCATCACTAGCATTAAGTTGCCCAATTCTAGGATCAAGACCCAACCTAGTCTCACACTCAAAACATTTGTTATAATAATTCCACCGTTTTCTTAGATGATCCCATTTATTTTTAAACTGCGTGTGAGTCACCACTTTTCCCATTTCACCCAAGTGCTTAATCACTACATCAACCCCTTCTTTTTAAAAAAATCCTCCACTCCTCTTGCCCTCTAGGACTTGAACAGCACACAAATCACAAAAAACTTTTAGTTCCGCTGGTTCTTTCCAATCAGTTCTCACATCATTACCACCGTCCTTCGATTTCCCCTTACCCATTTTTGCTACAACTTCCTTCTATACTCATTGAGGCATTTCAACAAACAATTCATGTGCATATCATAATCGGTTACACATGCCCACATGAAAAATGCAAAGTAAACTCACATAGTCCAAATACAACATAGGTAGGAAGAGAAACACACAAAATTACATGAAGGAGAGAGAAACCCACATACTAGTGTCATGGAAAACACAAAAACTACACACAAACGTTGAACACAAAAACCACACACAAATGTTGAACACAAAAAACCACAGATTGAAATCTCGTGGAAAACAATATAACCACACACTAACATATCAGAGAATATGAGAAGTTAGACACAACTTACCCGTGAATGCAAAGACCTACAGTGGCGACAACGATGTCACAAGCGGAGAAAAGGTGAGTTCGAGTGAAGGAAGAATAGAGGGGATGGGGTGGGTTTGTTCTGTGTAATGGGTTTGCAATGTAGGTGTTTCATCTGTTTTGATGGGTTTTTGGTTGGTGGGTAGGCGCAATTCATTGATTTGGAAGAGGACGGAGCATTGATGAAGAACATTGAAGACATCTGCCACTGTAGTTAAGAGAAGAAACTCCTGGAGAATGAAAATAGCCACTGGCCGGAACGCTGTGTTTTGTGTTTGTGACTCTGCCCTTCTTCGTGGGTTATTTGTGTGTGAACAGTACTGAGCATTTGTGTCCATGAATAGTACATGCATATGCCCGCTTTTAATGAAACGATGCACTCTATTTTTTCATCCATGCGTTTCAGCTAGGTTATGCGCATTTAGTGAGCATACTGTAGCATGGGTCCCTTGCATTTGTAAATGCAAACGCAGAAAACGTTAAATCCAAACGCTACCAGAGTACTAACATTTAGATTTTATTTTGAGTGTTAAATCTTAGTACGCAAAGCATTCACCATCAACATTCAAAGAAAATACTATAAGCTTATAAGGCAAATCCAAAATTTATAGCCTCCCTCCTCCATGGTTGAGGACTATTAAAACACTCATCTTGATATCCCCTATATCTTGCAGTAGACTAGCAGTGAACAAATCTATACTCCTTCCTCACCTCAAAGTGATCAAATCTTGAATGAGGCCAGACCATCCTATCTTGTGAAGCACATTTTGAGATGGCCATCTGAAGAGTATACTTTACCACACCTGGGCTAATAGAGCCCTCTGACCAAAGCAGAGTTCCATCTGCACCTACGCTATTAATTCCAAATAGCAACCTAGCAAACCAACTCTCCATATAGGCTTAGGCTTAGGCTTAAAGTTCTAGTAAACATTTTTGGTCAAAGCAAATGATTAATTGGAATTGTTGACATCCTCCAAATCTGCATGGCTAAAAATAAATAAATAATAACTTTCCTAAAATACCACCAGAACTTTTGGTAATGGCAGAGCCACTTTGAGGCCAATTTTTTTTTTTTTTTTTTCAAAATTTCAAGATATATATACTCATATATATAATATATGTGTTATCCCAAAAAAAAAAAAAAAAAAAATTATCCAAATTTTTTTTTCTCAAGTATGTAAGCTTACTGACCCCCATTTCATTAAAATTTCGATTTATATTTATATAAATAGGATTACAGAAAGGGTTTTTAGTTTTTTCACGTTCCTCATTGGGGGAAAAAAACCTCTCTAGTACATCAATACAAAGATGTTTGGAAATGTGTTCAGTGAAAACATAAAAAGACATACACACCAACAAAAGATCAATACACCTCAAGCACCCGCAGGCAGACTCTTACAGTGACAAAACAGACCTCAACAATCTAACAAAACAATAGGAATTTGAAGGACCAAAGACTCCTAATGAGCAGGCTCGGGGTATCACACACTTAACAGGGGCTCTATATATGATAATCCTTCGTATGGAGCAGTAATTATCTTTTGCACTTGCCCTATGGATTGGGCCTCTCACGAAATTATGCCCAACATACCCGTGGGAATCATAAGCCCACTCCAAATAGTTTACTATTTAGATTCTCCTTCCATAATACTAACTTAAGCAAGAGAGTGGGTTTGGCTGATCCACCTCAAGGAAGCCCATCTCACAAAAAAGGTTTTTTTTTTTTTTTTTTTTTGAGAAGCTGAAAAAAAAAGTTTTTTTGTCTTATAAGAATACCTTCTTTTTTTTTTTTTTTTTTTTTTTTTTTTGAGAGATTTTCAACCACTCTTAATAATAGCCCTTTATTATCAGGACAAAACACCAATCAGTTTTGGTGTAGGTAGAGATTAAACCCCAAAACTCTTATTCAATTATCAGACTTTACTAATTAAGATAACTGGAACTCATCTTATAAAAATACTTAAATCAAGCAATTTGAACGGTCATTGATCCCTTTCTCACATGGTTTCCTCTATATAAAAATTCATCCCACCATATATCCAAATGTGATATATTGAAATCTTCAAAGCAATTATGTAGATATCAAACCATACTTGTAGTCTTTCTAACCAATACAAATAAACCATTATGGTTTTTAGTAATTATGTGAATTCCTTAAAATTAATCAATGTGATCGCTAGACTATCTTTTTTATTGAAAAAAAAGAAAAAAAGTCAACTTACTTGAGCCCACTGCACTGCATATGTAAGAGATAAGATGTAAAATTTTTGATGATTTATTTTCTTGTCTATAGTATTTCTTCTATTACATATGCAAATAAGCTCTTACTTAATTGACACATCCTTTTTATCTAAGTGTTAGGTTAAGCGTTAAATCTTGGATTTAAGACCCATTGTGTGCGTATTTAATTTACCAACTGAAAACATTATAGTAATTAAAAATTATTTTGTTATATATATAGGGCGTATCCTAGAAATTAGAAGTTTTCTTAAACCCTAAGGAAATTTTGATTTTTTTTTATTTGAACAAAGTAAGGAAATTTGATAAATTATCACAATCAAACGGGTCCCACACTTTGTGTATTTATATATTCGGTTTAGTTTGGGTTTGAACGCTATTATTTTACTTCATTCAGAGGTCAGACCGCTCTTCTTCTTGCACCGAAAAGCAGTAAAAAAAAAAATGGGGAAATCAACTGCTACGAAGCAAGCGGTGGTAGTGTTCGGAGCCTTAGCGTTTGGGTGGCTAGCCATTGAGCTCGCCTTCAAGCCCTTCCTCGACAAATTCCGGGCCGCTATCGACAAGTCCGACCCGACCCGCGACCCAGACGACGTCGTTCCTCCTGCTGACTCTGACGCTGACGCTGATGCGGGTTCTCCTCAGATTGCTCATCAGTGAGGTTTGAAATTGGAATATGTTTTTGTTTTCAATTATTATTAAAAAGTTAATGGAATTTTCTGATTTAATTGCTAAGGAAATCAGAATTGAATTAATGTTTGTGTTGGATTGTAATTTGTAATAGTCTGTTGGAAAATTTTTAGTACCGTGATGGAGGTGAACTGAATTGGGGAAACTTAAATTTAGTACTTGGGATTTGTGGGATTTTGATATGGTACTTCTTTTTGTTTTGGTAGTTGTATTGTCATTGTACAAAGGCCATAGTTTTTTTTTGATAAATACAAAGGCCATAGTTTAAAAAATAATAATAATAATAATAATAGTGGTTAATTTATGCCCCACTTGTCGATTTATTTGTTAAGTATAAAACCTAACCCTATTATTAGCTTTTAATTTTTTTTTTTTTTAATTTGTTAGTTTGATTTATTTTGAATTTTGAAACTTTGTCTTAATTTTTTAATCAATTTATTTGATATTTTGAGGCTCGATTTTGGTAAAATTGGAATATTACTTATTTAAATATTTAAATAAAATTATCATTTTTATTTAAATAAAATTGTTTTTGTTTAGTCCAAATTTAATAAGAAGCGAAATTCTATTTTTCTAACAAATCGAACTTAAACTCAAACTCATCATTATCATTTTTTTTAACAAAATTATTTTGTCTAATTCAAACTTAATAAGGAGTAAAATTATATTTCTCTAACAAGTCCAATTTAAACTCATTAAATGAAAACCTAACCCTAAGTGGTTTGGTCTATTATGCTCCGTTTGTTTTGAAGTAAAATATTTTCAAATGTAAATATATATTGAATTTTTTTGATTTTATGGCATTTTTACGAAAATTTCAATGTGTAAAACATTTTATAGATTTTTAATAAGCATTTCCAATCAAAGTAAAATTTTTTCATAGTTGACTAAATTTTACAACAAAACAAAAACCTAAAAATATTTTCAGTAAAAAAAAATGGAGAATTAGTTTCCAAAGTCATATGAGATTCATGAGATCCTAAGTTCAAAATTTCTAGTCAACATCTAAGGGTCATGGTCACGTCAAGGGTTTTCTCCCTATAATTGTTTGGAGTGTATGTGTAAAAGGAATAGTTAAGTGCTCAAATAGCTTCGGACACATAGGTAACCCAAAAAAAAAAAAAACTGATCTTTTATTAGGCTCGTTAAAATGGTGCCCCAACCTGATCTATTTTGAGACTCAATTTTGATGAAACTTGAGTGTTATGCCAAGTTGTATAAATTGTACTCATTTATTGAATAATGAGCTTAAATAGTTGAATTAAAAGTCAATTTTGTATGAAAATAACACAATTTTTTTTATTAGAATTGTTAAAATGGTTCCAACTTGATAACTCAACCCAACCCCCAACCCAACATGATCCTTACTATTTGAGTTGGATTGGTTTTTAGAGTTACCATGAGCTAGGTTGGAGATTTCTTACCTCAAGGAGGTCATGTTGGGTTGAAAATACCCCAACCCAATCCGACCTGACTCATACGCACCTTTTCACATTAACTTTTTTTTTGTTTCGGGCGCGCGGGGGTGGGTGGGTGGTAGGGAAGGAAGGAAAGATTTGTATTAGAAAAAAAGACAAAAGACCAACCCTGATAACAACAAACTAATTCTAAATATGAAACCGTAGCACAAATCAAACTGGAGACAAAAGACAGAACCTAAACATCCGACCTTAAAGCCCCATCAAGACCCAACTGATTTACAAGTTAAGGGAAATTGGGAATCCATGAGAGGACCCTCGAATTGGTGTTCAGCAATCCATTTTGCCAGCAAGTGAGCAGCCATGTTAAATCCCCTCCTACCCCAGGAGAATCTAATCCAATCACCACTTCTAGAAGCAGCAAGCTCTCTAGAGTCTAGGCTTATTTGCAGAAATTCCCAATTGGGAATGATAGGAGGGGGATAGAAATACAAGATTTTTTCATATTTCCACCATGATTAGAAGAAGGCAGAACAGTGTGGATGCCATCAAATTGGAGGAAAATAGGTGGATTTTTTAGGAAGATGAAATTAGTTCATATTTTGTCGAAAATTTTCCAAGAGCTATATACTACATGTCATCCTCAGTGACCAGAGGATTTTGAAGGAATTTTACAAGAGTGTGTAGATGAGGCAGAAAATGATGATTTATGCAATCTGGGGAATGAGAGACTTGAAGGCACCTGGACCCGATAGAATGCCAGTTTTATTTTATTTTTTTAAGTATTGGGATATTATGGGAAAGGAGGTCATCAGGGCCAGCTCTATGGTGGAGCAAGAAATGCAGCCGCCTAACGGCCTAAGGTCCCAAGTGAAAAAAAGGCCCCCAAATTTTAACCAATAGGATTATTTATAATCAATAAATAAAATAATTTTTTTTACTAGATGAAAAACAAATAAAAAATAGAGAAAAATGCAACGTCGTTCACAATATTTTTCACAACATTTTTACAACTAATGCTAAGTAGCAGGTTGTTACAGCCTATTGTTGATGGCAAAAAAATAATTATAGTGATATTTTCAAATAAAAACAAAAAACAGTTTAAAATCTAGGATTTGTTGTAAAAAATATTGTGAATGTTGCACTTCTAAAAAAAAAAAAAGAATAATAATAAGAGTTTAATTAACAAACTTTTACTAGTTTTCATCTAAATCTACCACTAACACCACTGTTTTACTTGCCACTATCAATCTACCACATCAACAAGTATGAAAAATTTTGTCAAATTTTTTCTGTCTTAAAAATTCCCAAAAAAAAAAAAAAAAAAAAAAATTTCTATGTAGTTCATGTTAATTAGTAGTAATTTTGCATCTAAATTAAGATGATTAATTTTCGCCTTAGGCCCCCAAATGCATCAAGCCGCCCCTGGAGGTCATAGACACCATACAAAATTTCTTCATTAGTGGGAGGATGCTCAAAGAGCTGGAACCCTTAGCACATTAACTTCAACTTTAACATAAACGTACTATTTATTTATGGTGAAACCTTCTTAATGTTATGTAACTAAGAACTAAATTTTGATATGACCTTTCAAAGGTCCTAACTCTAAGCAGCATAAACCAACGCATCCTTATCCTGTTATCCATGTCAACCATCAAACAAGGCCCGAACCAACTCTTATTACCACCACAGCACAACCTCCGCAAACACCGATTCTATCAATGTCACCCTTCAACCTAACCCAAACATTACTTTAGTTAGGACTTAGGAGCCACCAGCCAGGAATGGCTACCAAGCCCTGCCTGCTTCTGTAGGTTGAATGTTGAGATGATTCCTAGTACTCATGGCTATAAATCCAAAAGACATTAAAACCATGTCAAAAAGAAATGTACTAAATTGATACAAGTGGGTTTAGAAAGACTAGACCGAGAATCATATTTTGCTTTGAAAAAAATGCTGATGAGAGTTTGATTAAGCACAAGATGTCATATTTCACGAATGCATGTCGTCAACCTCATCAACCAAGAATTTCCGCTAGTGCTTACTTTCTAATGCAGTAGGTTATATCAACTCTAGCCGGAGCCTTTTCCATCTTGTTCATCTTCAAAGGCTTAATCTTGCTGACAATTATTTCAACTACTCTCAAATCCCATCCACAGTTTCCAATCTATCAAAACTAACATATCTTGATCTCTCTTTTTCTGCATTTTCTGGTCAAATCCCAGTAGAATTTTCACAATTGTCCCTATTGTTATCACTCGATCTGTCTACCAACAATGGTTTGAAACTCAAGAAGCCCATTCTAAGAAGTCTAGTTGCAAATTTAACCCACCTAGAAAAGCTTGATTTGAGTTGGGTGAGAATAGTCTCCATGGTGCCTAATATCTTGGCAAATTTGTCTTCTTCAATGTCCTTTCAACTCTGCTTTTGCGGATTGCAGGCAACATCTTTTAGTTTCCAAATTTACGAATTCTTGATGTGAGGCACAACAAAGGTGTCACTTGATATTTGTACGATTTTCAACGGAGTAGCCCCTTCAGGAAATGAGCCTCGCGTACCCAAGTTTCTCAGGTAAGATAACCTACTTCAATGGGAAACCTTGGTTCTTTGACTATATTGATATGTTGGGCTGCAACTTCTCTGGGGTCATTCCATCTTCACTTGGTAACCTCACGCATCTAAACTTTTTGCGCCTTTCACGTAACACTTTCGAGGGCCACATTCCATTTTCCTTAGGTAACCTCATCCAATAACTTTCTACCTTAGATCTTAGCCATAATAAATTGACAGGTCCAATCCCTTTTGAGCTTGCAAATCTAACACAATTGACTCAACTTCACTTATATTATAATTTCATCAGTGGTCATATCCCATCGTTTTTTGGAAACACCATCCCCCTTTCTTCTCTAGACCTTGGTCAAAATGAATTGACAGGTCAAACCCCTTTTGAGCTTGCAAACTTAACACAATTGACTCACCTTCAGTTATTTTATAATTTAATTAGTGGTCAAATCCCCTTTGAGCTTACAAGCCTCACACAATAACCCTCTTGGATCTTTCAGACAACAATCTTACAGGCCAAATTCCAAGCTCAATCACTAACCTTGAGAATCTTGAATTTCTTGATCTTTCTGATAACTTCTTTAATGGCACTGTGGAGTTTAACAAGTTTTTTAAGCCCAAAAAGCTAACCACATTGCATTTATCTTATAATCAAGTATCATTACTTATAAGTGAAACAAGTGCCAATAGAACTCTTCAAAAGTTTCAATAATTGGGATTGTCTTCCTGCAACTTGAGCAAGTTTCCAGATTTCCTAGCAAACCAAAATGAATTGTAGAGACTAGACCTAAACAACAGCTATATTCATGGTCAAGTACCAAAATGGTTTTGGAATGTAAGTATAGAAAGTCTTAAGTCAATCGACCTTTCTAATAACTTTCTTACCAACCTTAGTCAACATCCGATGCCTCTTTCATGGACCCATCTAGCCATTTTAGACATTTCGTCTAACAAGCTCCTAGGATCGCTTCCAATTCCATCATTCTCCACTTTGCAATATCACGTATCAAACAATTCCTTCATTGGACAAATTTCAGAGCTAATTTGCAACATGAGTTCTCTTCAGATCCTTGATTTGTCAGAGAACAACTTAAGTGATTCACTTCCTCAATGCTTACACAACTTTGATGACTCTCTGCTTATATTGGATATACGGAGGAGCAATTTCGAAGGAAGCATCCCACTAACTTGGACAAGTGGAAGAAAATTATTGATGATTAACTTCAGCCAAAACAAATTTCAAGGGCAATTACCAAGATAGTTGGCCAAGTGTATAATGTTGAAGGCCCTTGATCTTAGTAATAACCAATTCAATGATACTTTCCCCTCTTGGCTAGGAAACCTTCCTAATTTGAAGATTCTGATTTTAGGGTCCAACCAATTTCATGGCCCAATAAGGACTTCTAAAGCGAAATATATGTTTCCTAGCTTGCAAATTCTTGTCCTCTCGCATAATAGTTTTACTGGAAGATTGCCATTAAAATTCTTTCAAAATTGGAATTCTTCTAGATTTGATCATGCAGATCGGTTAACATATATTCAAGTACACTCAACTTTCAATCTTCCTAGCAATTATTATCAGACTTACATATTGGATAGTGACTATGATTACCGAAGGATGGTGAGAAACAAAGGAGTGGACATGATTTTTGAGAAGGTCCTAGAAATTTTCACAGCCCTGAATTTCTCTAGTAATAGATTTGTAAGAGACATTTCTAAATCCATTGGAAATTTAAAAGGTCTCCATTTGCTCAATCTTTCCAATAACATTTTCATTGGCTGCATCCCACCAACGTTAGGAGACCTTGCAGTGTTGGAATTATTGGACATTTCGCAAAACAAGCTCTCAAGGGAGTTCCCACAATAGCTAACACAACTTACTTCCTTGGAATTCTTCAATGTTTCTCACAACCATCTTGTGGGGCCTATACCACAAGGAAAACAATTTAATACATTTGAAAACAATTCATTTGAAGTCATTTGAAGGAAATGCAAGATTGTGTGGAAGTCCATTGACAAAGAAATGTAAGAATTTTGAGGCTTCACTACCTTCACCTTTAACCCCTGAACAGGGTCAAGATTCAGGGTCTCTACTTCAATTTGGTTGGAAAATTGTTCCGGTTAAGTATGGATTTGGGCTAGTTGTTGGTGTGACTATTGGTCATGTTGTGAGTGCAAAGAATCATGATTGGGTAATTAAGTACTTCGGGTCTAGGCAACTGGTACCAAGAAGAAAGGTTCGTGTGAAGGGAGTCAGAAGACATTAATTAGTTGGACAGATGTCTTTCAAGGATATACATGTGTAGATATGTTTTTTACATTCTGCCCTTCTCAACTTTTTTTTCCTCCTTGTGTGTGTAATGTAGTGTGCTCCTTCCTTTTTCTTTGTTGTTTCAATGTGCATTGTAATGACTAGCAAGTCTAGCATTAATGTATTCTATGAAAAAAGTAACGGTGACTTAAGTGATTTATTTATTTATTTATTTTTTTGAGATAGATTACATTGATTTAAGAATATAGAGTAATGCAGCTTACTAAAGGTCAACGAATAGGTGGATTTGTGCTCATCGCAAGTGTAATGCGCTTAACTAAAGATGAGCAATTAAATACACTGGCGGCTCCTTGCAAGCCAGGGTGATCTGACCACCCTGACTTACAAAGAATTTTAAATATACACTAGCCAAAAAAAAATATTATATACTAAACTAACTTATTATGACTACTCTAATAAAAATGTTGAACACCCTAACTTGAGAATTATAAAAATTTGGATTCAACAAAAATAAGAATAATGCTACATTCACAACATTTTCACAATGATTTCACAACAAATCCAATGTGATAAGCTGTTACCGATTCTAATTTGGGCCCAATACTAATATCATCCTAAAAAAAATTCCTAGAACCGTCACTGAGTGAATATGAATAAGCGTGGCTTCATCAAAAGTTCATGATGTATAGTTGGCCAAAATGGCCAAATGGCTATAAAATCCTAACTATCTAGTTAGTATTTCTAGTTACTAAACTATATTTTTTACTAGCATCTCGAGTCTAAGAGACTCGATTTAGGGCCTATAAATCGAGTCTTTGAGACTCGATTTCGGGCCTATAAATCGAGTATTTGAGACTCGATTTTTATGGGTTAATCACACCTGATATGGCATTTTTTTCCACATGGTGTGTACCTGGAAATCGATGGGTTAAGACTCGATTTCTAACCCAAAAAAATTTTAAAAAATTTTAAGTCTAATGTACCAGCTGAAATACCCAAAACAAATTTAAGAAACTCCAAACACATCCATCCCAATCCTAGATACTCAGATCAGAGGGAGAGAACCTCACCAGTGCGGTCTGGGGCTCGCGCGATCCTGGGTCGCATCGGCCTGGGGCTCGCGCGAGCCTGGGTCACATGCGGCCTGGGTCGCGCGAGCCTAGGTCGCACGCGGCATGGGGCTTGTGCGAGCCTGGGTCTCTGGTTAGTTTCTGGTCATGCCGCGCGCGCTTGGGTCTTCAATCTCGATCTTCTCTCTCTTTCTGTTTTTGGTTTTCTTCTTTTTTTTTTTCTTTGGGTTTTTCTCTGATGTTCTGGTGTTTCCTCTGAGTTGGTCTTATTTATAGGGGTTAGAAATCGAGTCTTAGAGACTCGATTTCCATGTGGTCCACGTGGAAAAATATGCCACATTGGATGTAATTAGAGCATGGAAATCGAGTCTATGATGCTCAATTTATAGGACAAAATCGAGTCTTTTAGACTTGAAATGCTAGTAAATAATATAGTTTGGTAACTAGAACTACTAACTATATAGTTAGGATTTTATGGCCATTTGGCCATTTTGGCCTGTATAGTTTATCCAGATATAGATACTTGTATAGTTGTACATATGCCACACAAATGTATTGGTAAGAACTATATGCAAACAGGCTTTGATTCTTGCACATCTAACATTACAAATAAGTGCATCCAAACGTATTCTAAATAGGAATAGTCTTGGAAATGAAATAAATATGTTATACATCTTATATATACATCATATTTTTTATAGTGAAGGGAATAATATATGTATTAGATACATAAAATAACTTCTCCTTAGAATGGAATGGAAATGAATGAAAAGAATCATTTTAGAATATTCTTCCTTTCCTTTGTTTGGGAGTTTTAATGGAGGGAATGGAAAGCTCAATCCCTTATTTGGGAGTTTAAGTAGGAGGGAATGGAATGGATAGGAGGGAACACTCATTCCTCTCTATTCCCTTAAACCTCAAATTTTCATTCCTCCCGAAATTGGAAGGAATGGGAGGGAATGGAATTAGATTTAATGATTGTTTTACTAAAACTCCCAAAATACCCCTATATATTCAATTATTTATTTTAAAATAGGGGTCTAATAGTAATATTGTCATAAAATGATTCCATTCCATTCTCTCCATGTTGCTCCCAAACAAGATTACTTACATTCCATTCATTTTCATTCCTTTATTTTAAAACATCCAATCAAGGTTACTTAATTCCATTCTTTTCCATTCCTTTCTCTTATTTAAATACATTCCATTCCATTCCTTTCCATTCTCTTATGATCATTCCATTCCCTTCCCTTATGAACTCCCAAGCGGAGCCTTAGTTTCTCCGTCGCTAATGAAAGGTGAGCTATCCATCTTCTTCTAGGCTGTAGAATTGTCGTCTCTTCGTGGAAGAGTTTTTTGTACCTTAGAGTAACACAGTTACCCTAAGGCTCGTTGGTTTTTTCTTTTTTTGGGGTTGTGGGAAACACTAATATCTTCCATGGACGAGCTCACAAAACAGTAGTCCAGACTAACGATCTCCTAGAGAGAAGGACCTAAATTCCGGCTACAGGATGAGATGGCTGCCTCTGTCTCCATTATTGCTGCTAATTTTCTTACTAAGAGAGTCCTGAATACTGATGCCATCGCAACCACCTTTACACCAATATGGTGGTCCAAAAAAGGCTTCAAAATCAAGAACCTTGGTAACCATATAGTGCTCATTACTTTCGAAAGTGAATCCGAAGTTGACACTATCCTTGCATGCACTATGGGGCTTTGACAAACATTTAATGATTTTGCAAAAATACGATGAGGTTAGTAAGATAGAGGATTTGGACTTTAATACCACCCCATTCTGGATCTAAATACATGGCCTCCCGGTGAAGTTCATGAACACGATGGTGGCTGAAAATTAGTGTAAAACCGCTGGGCAAGTATTGAGATTACCAGACTTAACGACTAAAGAGTGTGGAGGCTTTATGCGGGTCAAGGTTATGGTGGATGTCTCACAACCACTATGCCGCAGGAGAGTAGTCACACTCAATGATAGTAGAGAATTCTATGTCTCCTTCAAATATGAAAGGCTTCCTAACCTTTGCTATTGGTGTGGATGCCTCACTCAAAATGACCGGGACTGTGATCGCTGGATTGAGAGCGAAGGATCACTTACTGAAGCTGACAAGGAATACGAGGCATGGCTGAAAGCTTCCCCACTGATTGGAGCTCGTAACTCTGTGGTAGCTGTGCCGGGGTTTTACTCGAAGAAGAAGGAAGAACGATTAGGCCAACGGCAGTCCAATAAGACGGGGGACTCAACGGCAGCTAGGGTAAAGCAAGCCACACCAGGTACCAACATGGTAAGTGATAAATATAGCAACTCTCCCTCTAACTCAATCAATACTGATTCTTTCCAAACTGATAATCATTCTATGTTCATGCCCACCGATCCTTTCCATATAGAAAATAACGCAGTTGACCCTAAACACTTAAACACGGGCCTAGGACTTGACTTTACCTCAACCAAAAATTTTGAAAAGCAATTAGAATCCATAGACCATGATTTGAGGAAATATGATATCCCCATGCACACATCGGATGACCACATGTCCCCTATCACTATCCAACCTAGTCATATGCCGCCTCACCCTCACTCCAAGAAAATTAATGATACCCCAAGCCCGACCAAACAAATATTTGACCTCTCAACCACCAATTCCAAACAGTACACACCAACTTACCTGAATCCACAGAGAGATGCAACTATATCAAACAATCCCAACATGCCTAACTTTCCACCCCACTCGACCCACACCTCCTCTTGGAAAAGAATGTTCAGAGTTGTTGTTGATCATTTGAGCCCAATCAACGGAATTAAACGAGCTCTAACCTAGGATAAGGCTCAGTTTGAGTTACCAAGTAAATGTTATGCAGTTTCACAAGTTGATAAGGATAATAAAATGATATTGGCAGAGGCTGGTTTCTAGCCCTGCTAGAAGCAATAATTCTTTTAGTATGGAACTGTCGCGGGCTTGGGAACCTGTGTACAGAAGATCAACTTGCAGATTTCGTGTGGGCAAAAGATCCCTCTATCGTGTTTTTAGTCGAGACATGGACAGACAAAGCAAGGCTAGAACAGGTTCAAAGACGTATCCAATTTAAAATTTTGTTTATGGTTCCAAGATGTAATAAGGCGGGGGGGTTGGCGATTTTGTGGAAGGAAGGATTTCCTTTGGATGTTGAAAAATACTCAAAGAACTATATTGATACAATCATCAACAAAGGCAAGGAGAATGCATAGAGGTTCACAAGTTTTTATGGAGAACCGGACACTAATAAAAGACATGAAGCATGGTCCAAGCTACAAGCTCTAAAAAATTGTGGGCCACTACCATGGTTGTGTGTAGGAGACTTTAATGAGATCGCACAACAATTTGAGAAGCAAGGTGGGCGATCAAGACCCCATAATCAAATGCAGGCCTTTTGTGATATACTTGATGAGTGTGGATTTATGGACCTTGATTTTGTTGGTTTTCCTTTCACCTAGCACAAACACGATCCCAACTTTATTGTATGGGAAAAACTAGACCGAGCAGTTGCTACTAATGATTGGTTCTCAATGTTTGCAAGTACAAAAGTGCAACATCTAAATGTCACCTCTTCTAATCATAAAGCCTTATGGATTTCACTGGAACATATGAATTGTAGTTTTCAAAAACCCTTCTGCTTTGAACAAATGTGGATGTCTGAAAAGGGTTGTAGTGACATTGTTGAAGTTGTGTGGAGTATAAATTCCACTGAATCATGGGACACCCATATACTAAGGAAGACTGAGAAATGTGGGGCGGCATTGTCTGGGTGGAGTAAAAAAATCCTTTGGCAGCATCAAGAAACAATTGGAAGTCACTCACAAACAATTGAAAGCAGCAGAACAACATGCTCTTCGGTCTCGTGACTCAAGCCGTATGAGGTTTTTGGAGGATGATGTAAATCAACTCCTTGATAAAGAAGCACAAATGTGGAGGCAGCAATCCAAAGTTGCATGGCTCCATGATGGTGATCGTAATACTCTGTTTTTCCATAGCAAGGCTTCTCAACGCCACAAGAGAAACTATATTACTCTGAGAGACCTCGAAAGAAACGTCCCTCAAAAAAGAGATTCGGATATCTTTTAGGGCACTTCTCTTTTTGGGTAAGTGGTGTGGAGTCGCCACTTATTTTTTATTAAAAAAAAAATAAGAAAAATTAAATACATGACTGAATTGTTCTCTTCATTAATTGAATAAAAAAAATACATATCTTGAAAAACTTGAAAATTACATAGCTTTGGATCTTAGTTACAATCTACCAAAAATACATGGCTGGTTGTCCTAGTTACATTCTACCCAAAAATAAACAAAAACAATGCTAGATCTACTTAGCCAAAGACCTAAATCCAGAGGCTAGCTAGGTTACGGAATGGGAAGATATTAGGCACCCATTCTGCCCAGACAGAATCTGGTCTTCTAAAATCTTGAGACCGATGTACCTTTTTATGCATGCCATGAATGATATGTTGAACATGTGAATGAAAAATTAAATCACATAAATTTATTTATGAATGAAGTCTCTTCTTTTGTTTAAAAAATTCGGATCTGTTTTGATTGGTAAGAAAAATTGATTTTTATTTGTCAAAATATCAAATTTGTTTTGTAGTATTTAGAAAAAGTGGTTTTTGGAGATAAAAATTCAGATCTATCTTGTGATGATAAAAAAAAAAGGTTTTTAATAGTAGAAAAATCAGATCTTGTTTTTTATATGTTTAAAAAAGAATGAAAAAGAGTTTTTAAGAAGAGAGTTTCACTCATAATAATGAATTTATGCAATCATGAATTAAAACAAACACAAACATAGTAGTACATGATCTCTTTCTTTATTTCAACAATTTGCGTGTATTAAAAAAAATCAGATTTGTATCTTAAGAAAGATACAAATCAGTTTTGATTTGAGAAAAATTTAGATCTGTATCTCATAAAGATACAAATCTCTTTTTGTTTGAGAAAAATTTATATCTAAATCTAAGAAAGATGCAGGTTTGTTTTTATATTGAGGAAAACTCAGATCTACATCTAAAAAAGATGCAGATCTGTTTTTGTATTGAGAAAAATTCAGATCTACATCCAAGAAAGATGCGGATCTGTTTTTATATTGAGAAAAACTCAAATCTACATCCAGAAAAGATGCAGATCTGTTTTTATATTGAGAAAAACTCAAATCTACATCTAGAAAAAGATGCAGATCTGTTTTATTTCAAGAAAAATCCAGATCTACATCTAAGAAAGATGCAGATCTGTTTTATTTTAATAAAAAGAATTGTTCACATGCAGATTATTGACATTCAAGAAAGAGATTATAACAATCACATAAAAAAACAATAATGTTGTAAACAAAACAACAATTAACAATTCATGTTATGGATATTTGAAAAAGAAAGAGATATAACATGCATCCTCACATCATAAGAAAAAGGGTTAAGAAACAACCTCTTGCACGAGCACTCTTTGTTCTTGAAAGGATGTTTTAGGGTTCAAAAAAAAATTATGCAATTCTCTTTGAAACCTAAAAACCCTAATTTAAGTAGCAACACTTAGAGAAGGGATCAGAAAATATGGGCAATTTGAGAGCCTAAAACGTATGTCTCCCAGAGCGTAGAAAAAAAAGTGTTGAATTATAAGGTTCAGTCTCTATTTATAGAGGCCAGAAAACTCTAAAAAATAGGTACGGACGATTAGGGTTTAAATTCGGACACATCCTTTTACGAAAAGATTGAAAAGGGTATGCATAATCGTCACCCGAAGGCCGTTGGGCCAAAGGCCACATCAGGGAAATTCAGCCCTTTTAGAGTGTCATTCAGCACTCCAAAAGTGGCGAATTGGCCCTATGGCTCCGAATGCACTTTCGTGTTCGGGTGCTATTTGGACTCCTCTTCTAGGGTTTTTTGGCCGATCCTTGTACCTAGACGCGTTTTCATCCTCCGCCTATGATTTTTCATCTCTTTTTTGGATAATTTAAGATATTTAAGGACAATTATCTTGTAGATAAATACCCTAAAATAAATCTTGATAAAGTTCAGATTATCCACAGTTTTATTATTATCCAATCATCCCTTTTATTCCCATGCATGCGTCCCTATTGTAAACACTAAATATCAACCAATCACAAAATTATTTAATTAATTTTAATTGTTTAACAAATCAGAATTAATTTAAATTGATCATGTGTGGTCGATTCTACCTAGACACGATGCATGTTAACCGTGCAAACTTAATCATGCGATATCTTTTGATCTGATAGTCTGATTTGATAACCGGAAACGCCGTTGTGATCGTTAGAATCTCAAGATCATTTTTATGATATGCAATGAATGAATTAATGCATGTAATGCAAAGACAAAATGATGTATGTAATGCAAGAACAAATTGATGCATGTAATGCAATTATGATTTTTGGGGTACATGGATTGGTCATTCAAGTCATTCTCTTTGATTAAATCATGGGTGCAAAATTGAGTGTCTACAATTACCAAGTTGCATGATGCTAATGGAGGATGGTGATCTAGCCAAGATCAAGTTCATGCCACCATAGTAGATTTCTACCAAACACTCTTCACGTCGGGTAGCCCTAACAATTTTGAGGAGGTCATTAAGAATGTTCCACAGGTTGTAACTGAGGAAATGAATGACATGCTTGTGGCCAAATTCACCATTGAGGAAGTGGAGATCGCTCTAAAATAGATGGCAACCCTAAAAGCACCCGGTTCGAATGGTATGCCTCCTCTCTTTTACTAAAGTTATTGGTCCTTACTTGGGCCTGATGTGTCATCCACTATCCTATACTATCTCAAATCGGGTTCTCTTCCTCAAGACCTTTGTCATTCTTTTATTACATTGATTCCTAAGGCAAAAGATCCAACATATGTATTTGAGTTTAGACTCATTAGCTTGAGCAATGTTTTGTATCGAATTTTTGCTAAAGTTCTAACCAATTGTTTGCAGGCTATTATGCCTAATCTTATTTCAGAACATTAGAGCGCATTCATGTCTGATAGGTTGATTTCAAACAATATCTTGGTGGCCTTTGAGACTTAAAACTACATGCGGAATCACAATAAGGGGAAAATTGGCTTTATGGCCTTGAAACTTGATATGAGTAAGGTGTATGATAGGTTGGAGTGGGAGTACATGGAGAAAGTAATGACCAAGATGGATTTTCACCTTAGATGGATACAATTGACGATGATGTGTATCACTACAGCCTCGTACTCGGTGTTAATTAATGGGGAACCCCATGGGCATATCACCCCAACACGTGGTTTGCACCAGGGAAACCCATTATCCCCTTACCTCTTCCTCATGTGTATTAAAGGTCTACATGGTTTACTAAGTCAGGCAGCCAACAATGGTGACATTCGGGGTGTATCTCTTTGCCGAAATGGGCCCAAAATCACTCATCTTCTCTTCGCCGATTATAGCCTAATTTTCTGCAGAGTTAAAGAGGAAGAATGTCAGAGCTTACTTGAGGTATTGGCCAAATATGAGAGAGCTTCTAGACAACAAATCAACTGTACTAAAACCACTATCTTCTTTAGTAAATCCACCATCGCAAACACTCAAACAGTGATTCAAAACATGTTGGGTGTTAGTATTGTTCGACAATACAAGAAATATCTTGGCCTCCCCTTACTAGTTGGCCGAAATAAGAATGAAAGTTTCACATACATCAAACAACAAGTGTGGAAGAGGATTCAAGGGTAGGAAGGCAAGTTACTCAGTCAAGTGGGCCGAGAGATATTAATTAAGGTGGTGGCACAATCTCTCCTAACCTATACCATGGCTTGCTTTAAACTTCCTACTTCACTCTGTCACGAACTTGAGAGCATGATTTGTAGATTCTTTTGGGGGAAAAGGGGAGATAACAGGAAGATCCACTGGGTGAAGTGGTTGGAACTCTGCAAGTCAAAGACACAGGGTGGTATAGGGTTTAAAGATCTGTCTTTATTCAATGATGCACTCTTGGCTAAACAAACTTGGCGGTTGCTTCATGACAAGTCATCTTTGTTCTATCTTGTTTTCAATGCAAAGTTCTTCCCTGATACTTCGATTATAGAGGCCAAAATTCCAGCCAACTCTTCATATGCTTGGAAGAGTATTATGAAGGGTAGGGATGTGGTCAAACGAGGGGCTAATGGAGGATAGGGTCGAGCAGGTCTGTTAACATTTGGGGTTTAAATTGGTTACCCACCACAGCTAATTCCAATGTTCTTTCACCACAGATTGAAGAAAGGGTAGTGAGCATGGTTAGTGAGTTGATTGATCCAAACCTTAAGGAGTGGAGAACGAATGTTATTGATAATTTTTTCTATGATTTTGAGGTAGCCATTATCAAAAACATGCCTCTTTGTAGATCAATACAGGATGATGTCTTAATTTGGCCGTTTAACCCTAATGGAGTGTGCACAGTCTAGTCAAGATATAGATATTTGCATGAACAACAGACTCACGGCTAGCTTGGGCCATCTGATGCTTCAGTGCTCAAGCCACTATGGAAGAAGATTTGGGGGCTTCAAGTCCCAAATAAAGTTAAGCACCTTGCCTAGAAAGCTTGTAAAGATTCATTGCCAACCAAGACAAACTTGGTTCGAAGAAGAGTCATTATTGAGGACTGCTGTGATGCCTGCAAGATGCATCATGAAGATGTTGTTCACGCCTTATTCCTTTGCCCAACCTTGTAGCCTGTATAGAGATCTCGAGCAAATTGGGACCATAGCACGCTTCAGGCGTGGTCCTCTTTCACTAACATTTTTGAGCTCATTTTTATAGGTAACAGGAACCCCAATCTCTTTGCTACTATGCTATGGACAATATGGAATAGGAGGAATAATTTGCGTTTGGGCAAGCTAGTAATCCCGCTCGGCCAAGTGATTGCTTTTGCTCAAGATCGAATCCTAGAGACAAGCACTTGCAGTGTTGGTGTTTAGCGACCCCAACAGTGCCCAACAACAGTTTGGAAAGCACTGACCCAGCATGCCTACAAGGTCAACTTCAACAGAGCTACATTTGCAGAGGACTGCTGGCTTAGGAATGGTGATCCGTAATGAACAAGGACTGATCATGGCTTCGCTTACTTAACAAATACCCCTACCTGCTTCGGTTATAGAGGTAGAGGTCTTGGCTGCATGGAGAGCATTGGAACTCATACTTGAGCTTGGCTTCGACAACATCGTCCTTGAAGGAGACTCTGAAATCCTTTTTAAGTCCTTGGAGATAGAATGCAACTCTCTGGCTCACTATGGCCACCCGATTGCAGATATTCAAGTTTTTATGTCTCAGTTTTCATTGATGAGTTTATCTTATGTTAGGAGGCAATCTAATGGGTTGGCACATGCTTTAGCTAGACGAGCATCCTCTACTCCTTTTATGTCGGTCTGGATGAAAGAAATACCACCAAAACTTAACTCCGTATACATGGCTGATTTGAATGGCCTAAGCTAATAATATATCCTTGTCTTGATTCTCAAAAAAAATAAAATAAATAAATAACTTCTCCTTGAATGAATTAAAATCGGCCAAGATTTGCAACGTAATCAGTATTTTAGTACATGCCGATTTTGACGTCTATTAATAGCGTAGTATGCTTTTTTTAAATCACAACTTAACAAATCAGACACAATCCATATAGGATGTTGTAGTTTTAAGTACACAGCAAGACAAGATATTGTCATTTTGCTTTACAGTAAACATTAGCCATAACGGAGTCCTTTCACATGTTGGTAAACAACAATAAAAGGGTATCACTAGAACATGCTTCCAACCCATCAGACTGATAAAACTGATCCAATCCAACCCAACCCAACCCAACATTTCGGGTTGGTTTTTCAGGAGCTGGGTTGGAATTCATTTGAGCATTGGTTGGGTCAACTTCTTATTGATAGGTTTTTTCAATCCATCTAATCCAACCCAAGATTTTGATAATTAATTTGGATGAATTTATTAATTTGTAATATAATTCAGGCATATTATCAATGACGTGGGATTGAATGTAACCAAACGTATAATAACCTTGTGAGGGTGTTTTATCTTCTACCAATATAAATGGTCCGTTTGGATTGAGCTTATTGTTGCTGAAACTGAAAACTGAAAACTGAAAACTGAAAGTACTGTAGCAAAATAATTTTTAAATGTGTGAATAGTATCGTGGGAACCATTTTTAATATTTTTTAATGCGTGAATAGTACATAATAGTACGTGAACAGGCAAAATGTGGAACTGAAAACGCAAGAATAAGCACAATCCAAACGCTCACAAAATCATCTAAACGTCTTCCACATGGTAATTGAGTACACCATTAATCCTTTGAAATGGACTCATTTTCATTCTCACCAAACTGATAATTAACAGAGTATTGTAGTGCAGCGGATAGCAATTGTGTGGGTATTAGGCGATTTGTGATCTTTATGATTCGTAAGTTATTACCCAGTTATCCCATTTCATCTCTTTTAAGATGGGACTAAAACGTGTTTCTTAGTTGCCTCAACCAATTGCAATTCATCATTTTAAAGTTTGTAAGATTGTTTCAACTTTCAAGTACAAGGTCTTGATCTTATGGCCGAAAAATTATTAGGTACTCCTGGAGTACCGTAAATGCGTACTCCTCCCTCTTACATGAATAGTGGGTCCCACCATGAATTTAATTTGGTTTAGAGGAAAACTTTGTCTTGACTATAATGTCTATTGATTTCAAAATATTTGATAGAAAAAAATAATAGTACTCTATGATGAATTATGCAAAGAGCATGGAATTTTTTTATTTTTTTTATTTTTTTTGCCAATATTTTCTTAGCTTTCATTAGGAAATGGCATTGTAATATGTCAAGGTCCTGCAAACCAACCAGGTGTATTTTGATAAGGTCAGCTTTTGATGATGCAAACTAAATATTAGATGATGTTTCAAAGACTAAATCAAATTTGTTAATGACAACAGGTTTTATACTTTACACACATGCACCTGTCACTTTTTCCCCCCTCAACCCATTAAAAAAAAAAAGGTTAATTTAGTAATAATTAGTATATTTAATGCAACCTTAATCGATGCTTAAAGGCACCCATTAACAAATACCTAAGTTAATTTATGTGCATCTTTTGTAATGAGCATCAATATGTCATTTTCTACAAGTCAGCTCCTCTTGGTCCACAAGCCAAGAGGCCATTGTACGTAATACTTGGAAGGTGCTATGGAAAAAGTCCTTGTATCTAGGATTCCTGATATTTATGGCATGTTTGGTTTATGGAGTTTTCATACCGGTTTGGGTACAGCTGGAACGCAGTGCTTTTGCGTTTCAGTATTTTTTTTTTTCTTCATTGAGAAGCATGTTTCAATGCTTTCTAGTGGGTCTCGTGCACTGTTCATGAGACCCACAAACCTCTTTTTTCAACAAAACTTTAATTAAAAATGGGTCTCACGGTATTATTTACACATTTAAAAATTATTTTGTTACAGTGTTTTCAGTTTTTAACAAAATAAATGGTATCCAAATGGACCATTCATCACTCATCACTCAATTTTCATGGATCCCACACTAGGTTGGGTTGTTTGGTTAAGTTTTCATTCTCAATTTCCATCACTCATAACTCAAAAAAACTGAGTTAGAGTGATGGAAAATGAAAACAACTTTTTAATGTTTTTGAGTTATGAATTATAAGTTATGGTGGCTTTTTTGTAAATTTAATCACATGTGTGGGACCCAGCTAGAGTCTTGGGAACTGAGTCTTGGGACTTGAGTATTGAGTGATACTAAAACCAAACAAGCTTTTAATGGCCATTTACCTTAATTTTAGGTAACCCAAATTCCTCGTCCCCCTTTTTTGGTTTGTAAACATCACATCTCACCAGCATAATAATTGAATTGATTAATTATTGATTTGCTCTTTAATAGTGTGTTTGGATACTGCTTCTTTTGCTGAAATTGAAAAATTATTACTGAAAGTACTGTAAATAAAGGTAAATGATAATTAAAATAGTATAGTGGGACCCATGAATAGTGTCAAAAAGTGCAGTAGGACCCATGAATAGTAGTAAAAATAAGCTAAATAGTGAAATAATTTTAATTTTAATTTTTTATTTTAATCCAAACACACACTAAGTTATTTATTTGAATTATTAGTAGTTCAATAAATAATGGTTAATTTAATTATATGCCCCACTTGTATCATTTTATTTGTTAGGTACCCAACCTTACTTAATTAATCCATGTTATTACTAGTTTAGAAAAATGTGTATTTTAAATTTGTTAGT
This sequence comes from Quercus lobata, assembly GCF_001633185.2. NCBI lineage: Eukaryota > Viridiplantae > Streptophyta > Magnoliopsida > Fagales > Fagaceae > Quercus > Quercus lobata. The sequence goes on along the minus strand of NC_044915.1, from coordinate 22,126,274 downwards.
TTGATTTATTTTGGATTTTGGTATTTGTTTAAATTTTATTGATATTTTAAGACTCGGTTAGCTTCAAACACCAGTGGGTTCCAGTTATCTCAACTGGTAAAAATTTTGATGGTTGAATAAGAGATCTAGGGTTCCATCCCAAAAGTTAGCTTCAATTAATTTTGAGATCCAATTTTGACAAAATTGGAATATTAAGCTAAATTATATAAATTGCCAATTTTTTATTGGGCCTAATAAAATGGTCCTAACTTGACGATTCGACAAGCCAACCTGATTTGTATGTATATAAATTGTAATCATTTTTTGAAAGGAGTACTTTCAAACCGTGGTTAACGGCAATGGGTATTAGTATATCACTTCGTAATGCAATAACCGCAATTACAAGTTGTCCTTTCCTATGTCTCGCATTTTGTTATGATCCAAAGCTAAAGAAATTTTCCAATAGATATCTTAATAAGTTGGTGAGAAACAGTGAAACACGTACGTATTAACTTTTTCTTCATGTTCTCTTAAATGTTTTAGCCTTTTAGGCTGAAGAGAATGGTACAGAAATAATGGAAAGAAACAAGAGGGTTAATTGGCATATTGTGCGATGGGACCAAAAAGAACTATATTTGGGGATTGTATATTTGCTAATTGCAATCCAAAAAAGATTTAGAAAATAAAATGTACTCCATATGTGTCCAATAATTTGCATTAATAGTAATACTTCTTGCAAGGTTTTTGACATGGAGAAAGGTAGTATACATCGGATTGAATCGATATCGAACCAAAAATACATATATAATTACCTTATTTGTGGAAGTGTCTTTATCTTCTAAAGAAATCAAATCATCCAAATATCTTCCACGTACATGGTACCTGAGTACACCATTAATTACCAAACTGATAATTGTGTATGTGTGGGTATCAGGCAATTTGTGATATAATGATTCTTGTCCCATTTCATCTCTAAAGATGAGACTAAACGTGTTTTCTAGTTGCCTCAACCAACTTCAACTCATCATTTTAAAGTTTGTAATTGATTGTTTTCGACTTTCAAACTACGAGGTCATGGTCTTGTGGCCTACTCTCATCTGCCCATTCTTGTGGGGATTTATTAATTCCAAATATGAAATCTCTTATATGTATTTAGCCCCATACCCAAAAATAAAAGTTTTCTGAACTAAAAGATAGAGAGATTGAAATCACTTTTCCCCTGCTATGAATATAAGGGCAAAATTTTCTTCTGAACTAGGTTTCTTAAATTCACTGCATGAAAATTTTAAAGACTATTCATATATATTTTTTAGTTATACATGATCACTTAATAATCATGTGACTTATTTTAAATAATTTATTTAATAAATTATGTGATTTAATAGATGTAAATAGTCTTATGAACTACATAATGGGTTGAAAAAGATTTTTTCAATTAAGTTTAGAGGAAACTTTGTCCTAACTATAACTGCGTCTTGATTTCCTATATATTACAGATAATTATAATAGTACGATATGATGAATTATCTTGAGAGCACGAAATTTATTCAAAGAAGAAAGTTCTGATCGGTACTAATTACCAATACAATAGAAAGGGAAGCAATCTCTTTTCCATTTTTTTGGGTAATAGAAAAAATCTACATGAAAACATCAACGAAGGAAAACTGACAACATAACTACCAATAAGCTCTAGTAAGCCATCTCTTCATCTCTTTGACCAATTTGGTATGATTGAACTTACCTACTTGAGAGGGCATATCCTTGAACAAGCCTCTGTGGCTGCACATGTCTATGCACATACCATTTTTTTTATTAGCAAAAATTTTTCATAGAGATTGGAATAGGCAAGTAACTATGACTTGAGAGGACATGGGGTTTTCATAAAAGAATGGAACAATAATACCTTCAACTTTAAGTTAATGAGTCCGGCTAACGGGTGATTTAAGACATTCGATGAGAAAGTATTTAATGCAACATATTGCAAACTTGATATAACCACTTTTCTATTATGACATAAGTACACTTGTCAAATTTTTTTTTTTTTTTTCTCAACCGCATAAAAAATAAGGTTGTTTTAGTGTATTTAATGCAACCTTAGCCGACATCTAAGGCCTAAGGACACCTGTTAACAAATGGCAAAGTTTATTTATCCACACCTTTTGTAAGGACTAATGAGAGCATTAACAACTACTACATCATGTCATTTTCGATTAGTCAGCTCCTCTTGGTCCGAAAGCCCAAGTGGTCCACAGGAATTGTAATGGCCACTGCACATAATACTTGGGAAGGTGTAATGTAAGAGTCCAACAAGCTCCTGATTTTTATTGGCCAATTACCTTAATTAGGTAATCCAAATTCCTCATCTCCCTTTTTGGTTTGTAAGACATCACATCTCACCAGCATAATAATTTAATCAGATTAAATTATTGCTTTGCTCTTTAAGTTTTTCATTGAATTAGTAGTACAACCACAGAGACAATAAGCAAGTTTTGTCCATAAAAGGAGAGGAATAGGAGATTCGAATTGCTGGCATTTGCCAATAAAGCCTATGTGTGTGTGTGCACACCGATTACCATTGTTCCAACTTAAATTGTTAGGGTAAGGGTGGTACTGACACCGTTGGTCTTAAACACAGTCATAAGGAAATTCAAAAGTTCTTATCACTAATATCTTTAGCATCCGGTGTATATATTAACAATAATAAACAAAATATCACTCAAAAAAACTTTGCAAAACTTTGAGTTATTGTGCATAAGGTATATATATTACTTCTCTCACAATATATCATACAAAACAAGGGACTCACATATTGTGAGAGAGATTAAAAAAAAAAAAAAAAAAGCAAAAAAGCCAAATGCATAAGATAATTATTCGTTAAGAAGAATCTATGATTTAATGACACTTTGACTCTCTTCCCCAAAAAGAACTTGGTTCAAATACCTCTCTATCTTGTTACCAGCAAGGGGAAAAAAAGAATAAGAGAAAGTAATGTTAAGCACGCGACATTTTTCATAACAATAAACATGACATGTTCATGGTGGCATGTTAAGTTCATTCTTCAAATCACTTTTGAGTCTACAAATTTTATTACATATATTCTTTATAAAATACATATAGCGATGAATGTGATTATTTTTTTTTGTAAAAAATAATAAATAAAAATTTAAATTACTTTTACCTTTTTTTTTTTTTAGAAGATAAGTTAATTTAACTTTCACTTAAATAATAATAATAATTGAGCGGCGGGGCCGGGGGAGCAGAGCAATATAGAAAAGAATGCCAAATATCGAAACCTTGCGTATCCATCCAATGTACAGACAGGACACAGCAGAGCATCACACAACACAACACAATCGTGTCCAACAACAGGGGAAAGTGACCCTTAAACGAACGAACAAACAAACAAACAGACAAATCCATATATCATCTTTTAGATTTCAATTTTGTCAACCAAAATAATCTCTAAAGGATTCTCCATCAGATCCTCTTCAATCCTCACTGGGTCTGGGTGTACCTTATTATATTCCTCAAATAAGCTTTCTTTTTTCCTTTTCTCTATCTGGGTCCTCACCTTCTTCACAACTATCTATATTTATAGCTGGCTAGTCTATGAGGTGCCTTAACTCTCTCTCTCTCTCTCTCTCTTCCTTTTTCATACTGAGTGAGTGTATTTGATACTTTGGTTGGGTTTTATGTTTGATTTTTGTTTATGATGTTGAATTTGGAAGTTTTATTTCTCACTTCCTACGTATACTTGTTTTGGGGTTGAGATTAATGTGTTGAAATTCTGTGTCTTTCTGAGTTTTGTGTTGGTAGAAGATGAAGAAGAAAAAGTTGAATGCCCATGTAACAAGTTTTGTTATGTAGCTGGTATAATCTGTATTTCCAAAAAGTGATGTGAATTGCATTTGTTTCCTTCTTTTTCCCTAAAGGATATTTACTTCTTAGGTGATTCTATGGTAGTTATTCTTGGTTGCAGAGCCGAGTTGTTAGTTTCTAAATGGCCACTTCTTTAGTAGTTCTAAATTTGTTTCTGTTTGTTTTATTGTTATATTGGTTCACTTATCATATGGTTATTTATAATTCTGTTTAGAATCCTGTGTTAAACCACTTGAGCACAGCCATCATGGGTTAGAGGATATCAATTTATGTGTCCATCTTGTGCAATAAGTTTCTTTAAACATATAATATGGTTGTGGAGCTACATGCTCTCAAATGGTTTTTTATATCATGTAATGGACTTGATCTCTTAGAGGAGTTTCTAATTCTGTTTCCACAGTATCTATGTTTGGGAGTGTTTGTTGTTTATCTCCCAGTCTTTCCCATGCATGTAAAACATCATAGGTGAAATTCTAATATTTACCTATGAAGTAGTCCCTAAGTAGTGACACTAATGTTTGTTTCGAATTGCAAATTGATGATCTTTTGAAAACTTTATTGTACTTTTACCTTTTAGTTTTTGAAATTAAACTACTTTAATTAGAACTATAGTATTATATTATAGTTTTTGATAAATGTAAGACTAGCTATGCTCCACGGTACTGAATATTGGGCTGTTAAGAAGTAATATGTTCAAAAAATTAGTTTAGCTGCAATGAGAATGTTAAGATGAATAAGCGAAAATACAAGATTGGATTTGAAATAAGGAAATTTACTTAGAGATAGGGATCTCCCTTATTTATGAAAATACAAGGAAGAGTCACTTGAGAGGGTTTGGTCATGTGCAAAGGACAGCGATTAATGCACTGGTGAGGAAGAGTAAGTTGATTTAAGTTGAGGAAATGAGAGAAGTTAGGAAGACCCAACTAATATTAGTAGTAGTAAAAAAGGACATGTCAATGAAGGAGGTAACAAAAAGTATGATTTTGAATAGAGTATAATGGCGGAAAAGAAGACATGTAACCAATCCTTATTAGTCTATTGAGAATCATAGCTGGCCCCAAAATGTTGGAATTAAGGTTTGGTTATTGTTTTTTTCTTATTTTCCCATGTAATTCAAAAAAAATTGAGTCTTGGCCCTTGATTGCATGCTAAAATAAATGTATGAGGTTATGTATTTTTACTCAAGTTAATATTTTTTTGAAAACACAATGATTTTATGGATTTGGACATGAGAACTGTATAACATTTTTGAAATGGGGACTTGGTCTTAGATTCGTTAAACTTTCAAAATGTGGATACAGGATGCAGCCATATGTTGTAATGTAAAATTTGTATATACATGTTTATTTATCCAATTTCTAGTGCTAGTTTGATTGCAGACAGACCATAGGTTGTAAAAACTCATGACACTAATAATAATGTGCAAGTTTCTTGACAAAAATGAATGAAATCTTATGATTTTGTACATTCTCTGGTACTAAAGGTGAATTCTTTTATAAGTCTCCCAATGAGTGTCAGACACCATGTTCTCAGCTGTCAAACATGCTTTTTTTTGCTTAAGATAAGCCTACAAAATTTCATGTAAATATCTTCAAATATCTTATTTGGATCTAGTAAAGGTTGTTCTCCACCCTATTATTATTCGATCTCACAGTCTCCAACTTATTTCAGATTCCTGATTCGTTCTCATTGTGAAAGAAAATTGGATCCGTGTTGACTCAAATTCATGTCAAATTCCTCATTCGGTAAGTATGGTTTGAACATTTTTCCTTTTTGTTTGAATCTTTATATAGAAAGCCAGCCTTCCTATACTGCTCTCTTCATTGCTAGGCACAATGAGTATTAAAACCTCAAAAATTATTCTCTTTTCATCCTATCGTATGAACTTTAAGATGTATGAAGTTTCATATTTGCTTCATAAACTAGAGGCAGGTCAATAGACTCCCATTTAACTTAAATTGATCCAGGCCATAAGCAGACCTACATCTAGATAATCCTTCTTTGGAATTTTAAGCAGCTCAGGCATACTGTAATTATAGATCTATGAAGCAGTTAATTGTCGAGGTAGATCTACGAAGATTTTTCAATTTTCTTGATTTGGCTTTGGGCATACCAACTAATTAATTATTTTGTATTTGCTGGTGAATTCACTGTCTTTACTTTTGCACTGTTCATTATTATATGATCTCTAGTCTGGAGTATCAGAATTCAGAAGTTCTTTTCTTTTGTTTCCGGTAATTAATCAAATATTGCTTATAAGTTATAGGTTTGGGCATGCATCAGAGGGAGGGGGGGGGAGACTTTGGTACTTATTGAATATTGTGCATTGAAGCTATATTAGAACACTTTTACATTCTAATTACATAAAAGCTGGTTATTTATATTCAAGATAAAACCAAGTTCCTCTTAATGCAGGGTTAACTTGCTTTACATACAAACATGATCATTGAGATGGTAGGTAGGAAGAAAGTCTCAATTCTGAAAATAAATTGTCATTGTTAAGGCCAGCCATGCTTGATGGAATAGAATGTTGAGTAGTTGAGATACATGTCCCTAAACTGAGAATACTTCAATGCTCCTTCTTTTCATAGCTGCGGTTGTTATTATTATTGTTAATGTTGTTAAATTTGAGGTGGAAGGGTTGTTGCGTCTTGCAGTGGCAACTTGTTAAACTTATTAAGAGGCAATGAAAGGGCCTGAAGACCCTTTTAAACTATGCTTGTTAAGTGTTCCTATATGTTGATTTTTTCACTGAAAGAAAGTGATGTGACCCCACATTCACAAGTGTCCTTGAAACATGATTCCTCAATTATTTTGTTATTAGTGTATAATCTATTAAGTTTTTCCTTTGATGATCAGAGGTCTATGGCTATGGCGGTTGCACCAGTTGAGAGTATGGAATCATTGAGCAGCGATCTCTTCTATGACATATTAAGGCGTCTTGATGGTCCAACTTTGGCAAGTGCAGCTTGTTCTTGTGCAGCGTTCTGTTCCATATCAAAAGAAGAAAAATTATGGGAAAATGTGTGCTCTTCTATGTGGCCTTCAACCAATAGGGAAGATGTCAAAAGTTTAATATCATCCATTGGTGGATTCAGAAAGTTCTATGCAGATTGTTTTCCCCTCATTGTAAACAAAGAAGTTACTGAGCACCAATGGAACAGCTATCCCGAGTACCCTGAAGAATGGACTGAGGCTGAATACTATGGTGACATGGATGAATTTGAAAGTATTTCGCCATCAGATTTTGTTTCCATTGTGGATATTAGATATAAAGATAAAACAATATGCTCAAAAGTCCTTTGGGGCATTCCAAATGCAAATGGCTTTGATGGTTGGTTCTACAACTGCCCATTTCGGATTGATCTTCTAACTTATGCAGCTAGAGATGATGAGAATGACGGTGAGGTTACACTTTCAGTATCTGATGGTCTGCCACCAATTGCATCTATGGAAAGAGAACGAAAAGATGGAAAGCTATGGCAGGAGCTTCGTGATGGACTCCGGCTTAGCTGGATTGTTGTAAATAGAAAAATAAAGCAAGCTGCTAATCTTGCTAGCTGGAGTCCTCTTGGTGGGCAAAGGCACTGGCCAACAGAAAAGGATTTTGTGTTGCACTTTGGATCTGTCCTTCCTGCGAAAGACATTCTTCCATGTCAAGTGGTGGAATGCATCCTTAGTATGAAATTCAGAGTGATCCATACTGAGGGAGAGGACGTTCAGACAACTCTCAAATTAACCGAGCTGAGCATGCAGTTGGAAGACATGGAAGGTTCTCATGTTAATGGAAGAAACAGTTTGCTTATCCTGAAGAAAGCACTGAGCTGCCGTAGGAGCAAAAATTACAGTGAAGTCCTCGAGTCTTGTCATTTGTACTCAAAAGTGCAGAGTGAGTTAAAGGAGGAGAAGATGAGAATTGAAAGCAGGTTAGACAGAATTTTTATCCTGGGTGGCATTTCTGTATTTGTAATGTTCTGGTACATCATCTTATAAAACAGAAAAGCCTCCATATTAACACTGTTAGCTGAGAGTGCTCTAACAGACTTTCAATCTTTGTAACTCTTCTGATGTAAATATTCAATTTTGCTTCATGGATACTGGATTGGTCATTTCATATCTCTTATAGTCTTACCTATGTCTTAACTATGCATTCACACCTGGATTATCTTATGCGTATCTTCCTGTACTTAATTTTCAGATTGGGTGTCAACATTACTAGTTAAAGTCTTGAAGAACACAAGTTGAAAAGTCTTTTTTTTTTTTTTTTCCTTTTTTTCCTTTTTTAAATCCAAAATAAATATTTTTGACAACTACAAAAACAATGACTATTACTGATTTTACATCTAATTGAATAGAGGTATTAATCTCTGCCATGAATTATTACAACATTTTATCTGATCTTTAGTTTCTACAAGTGGTGTATAAAAAATAAGCTGTTTATTTGACTTATTTAGCTTATGTACAACAATTTCAAAGGTTTAATTTTCCTAGGGACAATACTCGTGCTCAACTTATTTTTTAAGACCAATAAATCAATGAAAATAAGCTTCTTCCAAACGAGTAGAAATATAACATCTTTTTAATTGGATGGCACATAAATCTACATCAACTAGCAATAACCTAGCTCCTGTTATGAATAGGAATAGTTTTGGACTTTGGCTTGAACAATATGGTCTAATAAATCCAACTCTTTTCTTTCTTGGACACATAGAGGTGAACTTCATTTTCTCCAGACATAACTAATGGTTTGATTGGTCACTTCCTGTGTTAATGACTTGTACCAACAATATGAATTTTGTGCTTCATCTTCCACAAGGAAATTTAGCTCAAACCAAAAGGGCACGCAACCCAATTCACGAAGGTTCTCCTTTCTTTTTGACTTTTTCTTGGCTTTTTAAAAGACTTTTAAGCTTATGAGTAAAAGACTATTATTCAAAATGTATTAAAAACATTATTCACCTGCCAATCAATTTGAAAACCCAGGAATTAATAAAACTACGATTAGGATTTTGTAGAATTTTTAGGATAACTCTATTGTGGAATTCTTAAAAGTTAAAAGTTTACGTCCATAATGAAATGAATCGATTGGATTCTAGCATATCATAAAAAATAAAATAAAATAAACAGATAAAATAATACTCATTAGTGTTGTTTAAGTAGAGTTATCTTAAGAACTCCAGGTAATCTTGATCCAATAAGAGGTTTAGATTTTACCCACATAATCATTATTTAAATAAATAATAATAAATATTTTTTAAAAATTCATTTAAATTATGGATGATATAGTAAAATTTAAACTACTAATTTAATAATAAATTTTAAGGATTTTATTAGGATCTTAAAACTCTATTGTTAAATTTACTTGAACCCTCCGTTCATAATGCAATTCACCTTTATTTATTTATTTATCTTTTACTTCATTTATTCAATAGTAGACTGTATTGTTCTTTCCTTTACCCCTCTCTATTTCCTTTTATATTATGCTGTGCATGAACCAAACACCTAATTGGTTTGAGTCTTTATGTGATTCAAGAATTTGCCCCCTTAAATGGTTTGAACATTATTATTTGTTGCACAAACTTTTAAGAGATAAAATATAAGGAATCATGTTGGGCTAAAACCTTCATTAGGCTTCCAAATATATAAAGATTGGTCGACCAACTTAACCAAATGTATGTATGCCCTGCTGGTATAGCATTTGTTCGTACTATCACATGATAATTAACACCTAAATTGTACCTGGTTACACGAACTAACCCATCATGTACCAAATTGGAAATATAAATTTACTAAGAAAAGGTCAAAGAAGAGATTAATGATGGTCGAATTTAATTTTGAAAGGGAAAGCTATGTAATCTAATCTCATTTTGATTCTGCTTTGAAATAAATAAATTGAACTTTATTATCAACCACCATTATCATTCAAGCCCTTGTACAAATCTCAAGATCATCATGAAATGAATAAAATTTTCAACTCATTCCATACTTTTTTTGAATTTTTGGGACAAATAGTTATCAGCATCACCATGTGGTATACCCTTAAAAGCTAAAATATGGAATCATCCCATGTTTTATTTTGTTATGTTTAGTTCTCTTGTGATTATCTACTTGAAGCATTTCCTTGGGAGATGAGTACACCTTTTGGGATGCTTCTAAAAATAAAATAAAAGTGCTTCTTTTAGGGTGAGTTTGGGACTTATACTTATAAGGCCTTTATGTTCATGTACGCCTCTTATTCTCCTTAATTACTTAACAAAAGATTAACTACGTGGTCAATTTTGTTAACTTTAATGCACAAATGAGCCGTATAAAAAGAAAATTAGAGAGATATTTGGAAATGTCTGCGTAAAACAATATTTTTATCTAATTCTTTTTCGGTGGATGATTTTGATATTTATCAAATAATTCTAGTAAAGTTAATGAAAATTCATAATTGAAGTGTCACTAAATATTGTGCATGGTAACTCTGTAATTTACCCTTTTGTGTATGTAAAATTATAGAATAAAAATGAATTATTATTATCTAATTTCAGTTCATTTAATTATCTTAAGGCAAGTTTGGAAGAATAATCCTCCACTCTAAAATTAAATCAATTGATTGAAATCAACCATTATTTATTCAGTGGCATTTTTTTCAAGGACAAGAGTCACAAGATAAATACATCAAGAATATTTCAATCCTTCCATGGTTGTCAAAATTCCAATCTAGATCCTATAATCTTACGATTTTACAATCCCATATGCCCAAAACGATCTTTCAAGAATTTTTGCAATCATTTAGGATTAGTAGGATTGTTCTAACGATCCCAAATGATCCTGATTTCTTGTAATCTTCTTCAATTTAACAAAAGACTCAGTTGAACCCAAATAAAAAATAACATCCCAATAGACCAATTTTTTTTTTTATTCTAATGTAAATAGATAGAGTGTAATAGATAGAGTGTCAATTAGACCCCAAATGAAAAAAAACATCCTAATAGAGTGTCATGTTTTGAGGTGTTTGACATCTTTAAATAATACTTACAAATGGATGTAGTGATATATGGTGATTATATCAAATGGATGCAAATTTATGAATGGATGTATAATTTATGTGATTATTTAATATACCAATATTTTTTTTCTCAAATAGTATAGGATCTTACAATCTTATGATCCACGATCCCACCTACCTCTCATGATCCTACATGGGATCCCGATTTTGATAATCTTGAATTCTTTTATATCAAGAGTCTTACTCATGGCGAGCTTGACATTATTGTTTTTTTATAATAAGAGAACTGTTTTCTTTTATCAAGTCAATTAAACTATCTCTCTCTCCTCTTCTTCTTTTTATTTTTTATTTTTTAGGATGACATTTGAAGTCACAAACTCTTAAAAGTTAAAAGTTGGTTTGGTATAGTTTATTTTGTTTTAAAAATAAGCCGGACAAAAGTATCGTGAGGGGCATCTTAAGGTAACTTGCATATAACTTAATTTTATTTTATAATAAAGTTGGACAGCTTCAAGATCCAAGGGGGTGTTTGTATTAAGTTTTTTTTTTAAACATAATCTTACTTAAATAAATATTCAAATATCGACATCAATCACTTGTTCATCCCATATCAAAATGAGAATTTAATTCATTTACACAACTTAAAAGATGGTCCAAAATACGTGGTAAGAAAAAGACAGAAGTTTTGTATCAAAAATTTAAAAAAGAAAAAAGAAAAAGAAAAAGAAAGAATAAAGTAAATGTTTGACTCCTAAAATTTTGGGTTATTTTCATTCTATCCCTTTATGTTCTAAAATTTTTATTTTGGCCCTATATATTTGATTTCATTTTTATATTTGTTTCACCATTCATTTTTGCTAGTAATTTAATGATACCTAACATTATATGGGTGACATACTTTAATGGACAACACTTATCTGGCACTTATATTACCTCTTGATTGACTATTTTTGTAAAGGTTTTGGTATAACTAAATTATTAACGGAAAAGGTAACATGGTTAATATGAGAAGGAAATCAAACGTAAAAGACCAAAAATGAAAAGTTAAAACATAAAGTACCAAAATGAAAACAATAAAAAAATTAACGTAAGCCTAAGAAGAATGAAGTAGATGTCGGTAATTTTCAAATCAGTGTTTTGAAAACAGAAATAAAATACAATAATGCAAAAAATGCTCCACATTCTTCTCCCCTATCCTTTTCTTTTGATTGGGTTTGCAGGCACTATAGAAACATTGACAAGACAAGCACGATTCATTGTAAATACAATGTGATATCACTAACGACCATTTCTTTGGATTCGTTATAATTAGAAAATGAGAGCAAGGCACATTGAGGTGTTAATGACAATGTGGTATCACCTAATATATAACTCACTGTCTTTGTCACAAAAATTTTTGGATGATTTCTTTAATTGCCAAATCTCTGTGTAAGCTGAAACTGAAAGCTCTCCATCTAGCTTTGACTCTATAAATTCTATAAATATATATATATATATATATATATATATATAATCACAATATTCAAATTACATTTTGCCTTTAAAACTATATTTTTTATTTGTTAAAAATATATTAGATATATTAACTTAATGTAATTGGCACAAACTAATCTTACTTTGTGTATAAGACAAATTTCCTATTTGTATTAGAAGTCTAGAGTTTAGTCTACTATATATATACATGTTATGGTTTATTATAACACGAGTTTTGTACTACACTTTTACATGATAAAAATATAGCTTTTAAGGATTTCATCTGTAAATGTAGGCTTACTCTTTCGCATCTACTATAACATATACAATATAGTATACACATCAAATGCTAATATTCAACTCTCAACATTATTTATATTGGGATCATATTATCTTCTTTTGTTTACCAAAGCTTTGGTTGTTAGGTAACGGGACTAATGTCCCAATGAGGCACGTTATGTATGTAATGAATAATCACAGTGTTCTCCATTTTGCTTTGAAAAAACATTTGTTTAATTTATTGGTGATAAGGATAAAATTGTAAATATGAACACTCATTGATGGAAAGACGTAGAGTGACGTTCCAGATAAACCTGTCAATCCTGTATCCATTGATACATGACAACAGTAGGGAGTTTACAGCTTCAAGCTGACGGGGTTAACTTGGGGTGAAGATGAAAAGTTGACGCCACTAAGCTAAAGGGGACGCACAAGACTGACGGTTCTGGCTTGACCTTAACTTGGTCTTCACGCATTCGTGTATAAGGAAATATCTTGTGTCCCACGTTTAGTGTTAATCAAAAAAGAATCCTACAAGGAAAGAATTCTGTAAAATATGCTCATGAGGGCTCCTATAAGGAAAAAACTTCTAAACTAAAGAAGAGATGTCAACCCTCTACTACTATAAAAACTCCAAAACCCTCACTAACCAAGGTACGCATAATTCACCACAGCTCTGGTATTCTAGAGTTGACATTCGGAGAGTATTTAGCCGGTACCACACCAGTGCTCTCTGTTTGGTCTTTTCTTTTTGTTGTGTAGGTATTGTTTCGAACACGTGAGGACCATGTGATTTACTGTTGATTTTTTGACATCATCAATTGGGATCTTATTATTTTTTCTTTAGTTTATTGGAGTTTTAAGGTGTTAGGCAATGTTGCAATGAGGGCATGAGGCATGTTTGGGATTTGATTAAGTGATTGATCTTTTATTATCAATTTTTGTATTTATTTATTAGTACATTATTGATCTTTTATTTATTATTTTGACCTTTCAAGATTGCACTCAGATTTCAGAATTTCTATGAAGTAGGAGCAGAATCACGATCTTGGCCACCACTTACAATATAAAACCTCAACAGTTTCGGCCGACTCATTTTGAGTGCACCACAAATTAATTTTTAGTTATTACATATATACATTTTTTAATTCTTTTTTAGTCTCTTGCTTTTAATAAAGCTAGTTTTTAATTCTCTCCATACACACAGACGTGTTTACAAATAAACATACTTAGATACATATTAAAGGATTCTAAAAAAAAAGATACATATTAAAGGTTAGTTCAATTTTTATTTTTTCATTTTAGCCTTTTGCTTACTTAAATTTTTTTTTTTTTTTTGGTAGTGTGTATATATATATTATTCTTTAACATAAATTGTATAATTACGATGTAGTAGATTTATCTGATGTTTATATTTTTCAAACAAGTTATTAAAATGATTTATTATATAAATACATTTAAAAAGAAAGTCTAATTTTTTAAAACGTGGTAACAATTTTCATTGAAATTTATATTTGAGTTAAAAATAAGTTTTAATAGGCACATTTGGATTAGTTTCCACTAGGTTGAAAATATAGTATTGCACACAATCGTTTCTTGCTAGTCAAGCCTTGTATACTTGTAACTAAATAGTACAGGCTTAAAGTAAAATGGGTTAGATTCTTCACAGAATCGTTTCTTGCAAGCTTTGATGTTGTATCTAATATTACAGTTTAAAGGGAAACGGGTTAGAAGTAATTTTAATATTTTATGGCCTTGAAGTTGTTTTAATTGGTGTAGCTAAAGTTTTCAAAATTAGGATTTTATGTAGGATCGTGAGAGGTAGATGAAATCATAGATCTTGGATCGTAGGATTCTACATTATTTGAGAAAAAAAAAGTACACATTAGTATGTTAAATAATCACATAAATTTTACATTCATTCATTAAAAAAAAAAAAAAAAAACCAAAAATTTGCATCAATTTGATATAATTACCATACATCATTATATCCATTTGTAAGCATTATTTGAAGAAGCCAAAAATCTCAAAACGTGACACTTTATTGAGATGTTATTTTTTATTTGGGTCCAACACACACTCTATCTCTCTACATTAAAATAGCAAAACTTGGTCTATTAAGATGTTATTTTTCATTTGGGTCCAACTGAGCCTTCTGTCAAGTTAAAGAAAATTACAAGAAATCAGGATTGTTTAGGATCATCATAATCGTACGATCCTATTGATCTTGAACGATTGATAAGATCTGGATCATTTTGGACAAGTGAAATCGTAAAATCATAAGATAGTAGGATCTAGATCGGAATTTTGACAACCCTTGTAGCAAAACAAGGAAAAAAAAACTATTTTAATGGTTAGGTTTCTATTTATTTATTTTTTGAGTGGTAGATAGTGGGTTGTCTAATTAAAATAACTCTAGTGAACAAGGTAGTATATAACTATTTTCTCAAAAAAATAAAAAAGGTAGCACATATGAATTATTGGATTATTATGTACATTTGTAATTCCTTTTAGTCCCCTACTTTCAATTTAAATTTAAAATAACCGTGCCACCCAAAATATCATTATATTTTTTTCATCTTTTTCATGTCACAGGTGGACGTACTTAATGCATTTGGATACCGTTTATTTTACTAAAAATTGAAAATATTGTATTAAAATAATTTTTAAATATATAAATAGTACCATGAGATCTATTTTTAATGAAAATTTTGTTGAAAAAAGAAATTGTAAGTTTCATAAACAGTACATGTACCCATTGCCAAACTTTTTTTTGTTTGAAAGCACCCACCGCCAAACTTGAAAACTTTTTTTTGTTTGAAAGCACCCACTGCCAAACTTGAAATGCGCTTCTCCCCAAAAAAAAAAGAAAAAAGAAAAGAAAAAGAAAAGCCAAACGCAGACGCGTATGGCCAAAATGCAGTCAAAACGTGCCTTAAATGTTGTTCATCAGAACCAAGTCAAATAAATCCTACTCTTTTTCTCTTATTTTCCATAATATAATGTAAACAAAGAATTTGATTTCTTTGTCCTACTCTCATGTTTGTGCACAGTGCACTTACATTTTAAATAATTCTTTCCCCCTTACATAAAAGTACAAGAACTATCTACATCCTTAATTTTCTTCTCATAAAGAAAAAAAATCTACATCCTTAATTTGCATTCTATATAATTTAAAGATTGACATGGAATATTTCCTTATTTTGATCACTGCAGATTTGGCTGCTGATGTAACTAATCATGAAAGAAAATTTCTAACTTGTTCTCAAAATAAATAAATAAATTGGAAAAATCAAATCCTAATTTGAAGTTTTTGTTGTTTTAGAAATGCATTTATTGCATATAAATATCTAGGCAACTACCACCTAAATAGAGGAAATTCTTGGATGGCCAAGATTCAATAATAATAATAATAATAATAATTAATAAAATATGCAAATAAAGAGCACTGAAAAAAGAAAATGTAATAGTACATATGGCCAAATGTGCACATGTACAGACTACGGTATTTAATATGAAAGGGGCAAATAAAGAGTTGAAGATTTGAAAAAAAAAATTTAAGGAAAGACACGGCTGTTAGAGAGACAGTTTAGAGATTTGTTTCTATTTTTATTTTATTTGAGTTTTGTTTCTATTTAAGGTGTATAAATATCCATATAACTAATCATAATTATGTGGATTTAAGACTTATAATTACTTCAAAATTAATCTGAATGTTAACAATGGTGTTATTGCAAACCTAATCCTCATTTGGATATTGAACTAACCAGTGGAAGTGATAAGAAAAAGAGAACAGCTATATCCACAATATTTTCATAACATTTTTATTACAAATCCTAAGTGACATGTTGTTATTAGTTGCTATAGATGGTTAAAAAAGTAATTTAAGTTTTGAGTTCAAATTAGAACCAATAATAATTTTCCATCTATGATTTATTATGAAAATATTATGGATATAACACTTAAAAAAAATTGTCTAAAAGAAAAAAGAAAAAAGAAAAAAGAAAAAAGAAAAAAGAAAAAAGAAAAAAGAAAAACACTCAAACATGCTAACAGTATTAAAATTATTAACTACAACTAATCTATTTCACATCCTTTCATATAAAAGTGACTTTTACTTGTGGTTCTCATGAGACGTACTTTTATATGAAATAGAAGTTTAGTACACCAAATGTATGGAATAATTTTTTCATCATTAAAAATGAAATGTCAATTAAACTAAATTTCATTAAAATATATACATATTTTTTAAAAATATAGGCTCATTTAAATTTTAAACTCAATACTTTTTTTAAGGAACTCAATAAAATTTTAAAAATGTAAGGTTGTGTTTATTTCCATAAAATGTTAGAGATAGCATTATTATTTGCAACACACATCTATTGTCATGGTTGATAAGGTGGTAATAAGTATATCATAATCCTCAATTAGGTCATCACAATACAAATAAATGACTTTTTTATATATAAAAATAATAATTCAATAGTTACAACTGACAACAATAGAGAGATGATTAGTTTTGAATATTGATTCTTCTCGTAAAGGAAAAGAGACAATATTTTAAAATTACAAGACTTTTTTTATCGAAATAAATGACTTGGATGTAAGTCCAATAACATCACTATACAAATTAGTACACAATTATCAAAACCCTCAAACTATCTACCAATCATTAGAGCCTTAAAATTTCAAAAACTCTAAATTGGAAGAACTGATTGGGTATATATCTTACTTTTCTCTCCCATATATATATATATATATATATATTTTTTTTTTTTTAATTTGATAGTAGAAGAAAGTGGGGATTTGAACATTAATATCTCATTTAAAAACAACAGAGGTGACAACTAATTTAATTACAAGGTTTTTTACTTCTCTTGACTAAATAAAAAAGAGTTACCGTTTTTTCAAAAATATGGATTTCATATACAAATAGCACAAGTAGGGTCCATTTTTATGTTAAAAAAAAAAGATGTGCACGAAAAAATACTCTAAATAATTTAATTTTCACAAAAAATCTGGGGCCGTAAATAAATATGTGAACTCCAAAAGGGTAATGGTGGCACAACATAATTATGTTCTTTTCTCACAATATCGTTGTCACCGTAGCGTGTTCGTCGTGGGCCTCGTGGCCTCATATTTTAGTCCACTTTCTTAACTCCACTTCCACACCCAAACCCCTTAACTAAACTAACCTCAAACTCTCTCTCTCCTTCACAGACTGGTAGTAACTGGCTCTGTCTGTGTCCATCACTTATTATAAAGTTCTCGTTTTGTTTTAAAAATTGTGATTTTATATGGTTGATGAATCTAAAAATCAATTTTTTAATAATTTAAATTTTTTTAGATAATAATATATAATTGCTTTCTTTTACATTTGAAGATTTCAGAAGTCTGTGATTTTGTTTTTTTTTTTTTTTTCTTGGTAAAGATTATGAATTTGTCTTCCTTTTCTGAAAATTATTTTTTTAATAGTTGAGTTACAAGACTATATAATAAAGAAGAAAACAGCAACGTTTTGAATGTTTATAAATAAAAGCATTTCATTTTCTTGTTTTTGACAATAGCTGAAGCTGTTCATAAAAAAAAAGAAGAAGACAATAGCTGAAGCTGAAGCTGAACCAAAGAAAAAGAAAAGAATCCCTATAGTGCAAAGCAGTTTTAGACATTAATGCTCTCTCTCTCTCTCTCTCTCGCTCTAAAACCGACATTTTAGAACACCCTTTAGACCATTCTATAACATACGCATCTTTCTTTTAATCATCTATCCAAAGAGATGACAAAGAGCACAACTTCAAAAGACCAAGAAGGCACGATGACTCACTTGGATTTCTTCAAGAAATTTAAGCGCTTGAACCCTCTTGAGCCTTCACTAGCCATTCTTGGCTTCTTTCTGGTCACCCTTCTCTTCATTAGTTGCTTCTATTACTTGGATTACCACACTGTTGCTAGAGGAATCACCTGGCTTAATTTGTATGGTCCATTATCTTCTTCTACATCAGCAGCAGCAGCAGCAGCAGCCAATTTGAGTGTAAGTCTGGATTTCCTTGATGAAGCTGGTGATGTCTGTGATATCTTTGATGGGAATTGGGTTTGGGATGAGAGCTATCCACTCTATCAGTCCCAGGATTGTCCTTTCTTGGATGGAGGTTTTAGGTGCACTGAGAATGGTAGGCCTGATAGTTTCTACACAATGTGGCGTTGGCAGCCCAAAGATTGCAACTTGCCCAGGTTTTGTACTTGTTCATCTCTTTGTTTTTTCTTGTTTAGCTTTAGTTTGGTTGCTGAGAAAATTTAGAAGAAATAGTATCATTATTAAGCAAATTTTGAATGTCATGTTGTTTATTGGTTTTTCCAAAGAAAGGAGATTTTGCATCAGGTAAAGTAATAGGTGTATTAGACCATTGTGAAGAGGAGGCCTCTAAACTCTCTTTGGAGCCAAATAGGAAATTCAATATTTTTTTGTTTGTTTGTTTTTGGTCTTTTTCCCCTTGTTTTAAACTTTAATCTGTCAAAACTACTTGTGTAGAATTGGGAATGATATGGTTATTTTGATATATGCATGTGGATTAGTTTATGATCAATTAGTTGTGTTGTAAATTCTTTTTTCTAAGCTGCAACAAAGAAGAGGTTTTTTTTTGGTACTGCTATCTAAGCCTTAATACAGGATTATGGCTTTGTCTATTGTTTCCTCTCTATAAGTTATGTTTTATTGATTGATGGTGTCCTTGCCATTGTCTGTTGGAGTGATTTTGATTTCTGTACAGCTTGTTGGTTTTTTCTCTTCTGTTGCTTATCTGAATCCGTGAACTTTCAGCTTTGGTTTCAAGTGGTGAGGTTTTTTGTTTCATTTTATTTTTATAAGTACCTTTGTGTAAGTTAGCTACAATTCAGGCCTTTTTTTTTTTTTACTTTTCTTTTCTTTCCTTTTTTGGTACCATTCAGTTTAGCAGTAGAAGAAGGTAGAGGAACACTAAAAATTACATTAGTAGAAGTAATAAAAAATGACATTCCAATTAAGGGTGTAATAGAGAATATAACTTTAGAAAGAGTAGAATGAAGGAAAATAGTACATATGGCCGCCCCTAACTAATCTGTTGAGGATCCATAGCTGACCCCAAAATTTTGGGACTAAGGCTTTGTTTGTTGTTGTTATTTAGTTTAGCAGTCTCCTATATCAAACTCATGTGCCCAAAACAATCTTAGTGATACTGTTCTTTGTCTTCATTTTGTTTGTCTTCAAGTGTGAGTAGAAGTATGTTCCTATTTTACATGCAATTAATAGTTAATACTAACCTTTTCATATCTCATAGCGTTGCAATTCAGTCCTTGTGATTTCTCTTATATGTTTTGGGATTGTCAACCTTGTGGCTTAAATGAAGCTTTTCCCATGTTCAACTGTTTCTGTACAAAGAATTTTTTTCTTGACATAATTAGTTTGTTGGAAGATGAAAATCTTATTTGTGGTTCTCTAAAAATCTTATTTGTGGTTCTCTCCTTTGTCTTGAGAATAGATTTGTTGCGGGGAAGATGTTGGAAAAGCTGCGAAATAGGCGGGTTGTATTTGTTGGTGACTCAATTGGAAGGAACCAATGGGAGTCCCTCCTCTGCATGCTCTCCTCTGCTGTTCCTAACAAGACTTCTATCTATGAGGTGAATGGGAACCCAATTACAAAGCACTCGGGCTTCTTGGTGTTCAAATTTGTTGACTTCAACTGCACTGTTGAATACTACAGATCTCCATTTCTAGTAGTTCAGGGTCGGGCTCCTGCTGGTTCTCCAAAAAAGGTGAAGGTAACTCTGAAAGTGGATAAAATTGACTGGATTTCTAACAAGTGGAGAGATGCAGATGTGCTGATTTTGAATGCTGGGCATTGGTGGAATTATGGGAAGACTATAAGAGAGTAAATATATTCTATCCGATAAATTTTTCCTAATTTCTGGTTTAATTGCATCCATTTCATATCTATTTTCATTTCCCATCAACAACATAGGGATATGGATATCAGGAAGAAATTTAATGAATCTACAAAATTAAATAGAAGGCTGAAAACCCACAAGCTAAATGACAGGTTTCTTAAAATTTAGCAATTTGATTGATAATCAAGGTCTTAGCTTGTGACTTTAGTAAGAGAAAAGCATATGACTATCTTTTTTTAATTTTCCATAGAGGTTGGAATTTAGGATGAGAAAAAGTCTAGTGCAAGTAAATTTGCACCATTGAGATGTTTTTGAAGAAGCTCTACTCTATCCTTGGTAAGGACGATTGGTGCCAAGATACATATGATTCAGTTACTATAACTTCACATGGGGAGTCAACTCCAACACACACATGTTATTTTGTGTTAGTTATAGATGAAACAATTAATTGGAAAGAAGGTTCTTTGGTGCTGTTCATTAGCATACAATATAATTTTTCAGTAAAGGTGTAAATTTGAAATTATAAATTAAAGGTATAAGTTGGAATCAATTAAAAGATAGTTCATAAATCTAACATCATTAGACCTCGTATAAACTTTTAATATGGGAAAGGTTAGGATTGATACCGTGGTACACCCTCAAAATCTAGTTCAATCATTGAGTCCAATGAGCAAATAATGAGGAGGATATCATGAACAGATATTGCCTATATGGTTTTTGAAGGCTGACTTAGATGGAGATGTGCTTCTAGTTTCATATTTGATCTTCATATTCCAAACTAGCTAAGGCTAGATATGATTTCCAAAGAAACAAGGGGATAAGAAAAGAAGATTCTAATGATGCTTTTAAAGATCATATCGATGCCTCTAGAAGTTTGTTTACCAGTTCAAGTAAGATTTCTAGTTCTATTAGGAAAATTTAAGAATTTGATAAGAGTTGATTAAAAATTAAGTGTTTAATCATGAGAGACACGTTGGCCTTAGTTTTTTTCCCCTCCCTTTCTCTTCTCCATTGCTTATCTTCTCAGCATTTTGTCATCGTTCATGTTACTGTTCATGTTTAGTGTTCATGGTGCTGTTTTCAGCTTGAGGACAGATTCGATGTTAGTTTCTTCCCACCTCTTTAGCAACGCTAAATCAAATATGTTTGCTGCCTACCAAAACCCTAGTCATTCTTGAACAGTTCAATAGTATTGGGTAAAGTTCCTATAAGCTAAGTCAATGAAAGTGGAGGTGTTAAAACTTAAAAAAGAGGTAGAAGTTGATGTCCGCTAAGGTAGGGACTGGAGAAATGCAAACTTGAATTGCTTAATTGAACATTCCTTTCCCTCAAAAGTGTGTCTATTTCTTCTTTTTTGTCTTCCTTTTTTTTCCCTTCACATTAAGCACATCGGAATTGACTTCCAAATCTCACCAGAAGCTTGTTTATCAAGTTTCCTTTCTAGCATGCCATGAGAGCAACTACTGACTTGTGATCACTCAACTAATCCCAAAGAGACAGAAATTCAGAGTCCATAACTCATGAGCTATTGGATGGTGTAGAATGGAATGGTCCACATCTTCACTCTTAGCTTTGCACATGCAACACTAGTCCATAACTATTATTTCGTGTCTCCTTAAGTTGACCATTGTCAAAAATTTCCCTAGGGCAGTGGTCCAACCAAACCATCCAAGTGAAGCAACCTGTGGCGAAGTGGATCTTGGAACCATCTTCCACTTCAAATCTTGCAAATTTAACAAAATTGTCCTAACCAAGTCTAATATGTTTCCATAAGCACACTCCATAAGCCTCCCTTGCTGTAAACAAGCACCAACCACCCTGAGAGGTGCCGTGGAGAATATCTATTAGCTTCCTCTATAGTGCATCCTGCTTCACAACATACCTCCACAGCCATTTGCGTGGGAGAGCTTTGTTAAAAAGTCATAAGCTTTTTAATCTCTAAACCCTCTACTTTGCATAGGAGAGCAAAACATTTACCAGTTCACCAAATGGAACTTGTGATCTTCACCTGTACCACCCCACAGAAAATCCCTGTGAATTTCCCATCCTATTAGCCACACCAGCATGCAAAGGAAATAATGATAGATGAGTGCTATTGGCAAAAAAAAAAGATGTGATATCATCAAAGGTTCCCCATTTGTATGAATAAGGGTGAATCTGTTTTACGTATTGCCCTTCAATTGCCCTTGAAACCAATTTTATGAAGACTTCCTATAATTGGAACAGAGAGAAGAGGAGAGAGAGGGTCACCCTATAGTAATCCTCTACTACCATCAAAGAATCCACTTGGAACACCATTCACTAATATACTTATCAAAAAAAAAAAAAAAAAAAATCCATTCACTAATATTGAAAAATAACGGTGGAAAAACAAAAATTAAATCCAAGTCCAACATTTTCCCCCTAAACCACATCCATGTAAGATATACAAGTTTTACTCCCAATTAACATGGACAGTTTTAGCAGCAGTAATGGTTCATAAACTATAAGCATTAAGCACTGACAGTTAATTCAAGGGACTGTCATCTAAAGTATTGGGATTCCTATGGTGGCAAATGTTTGGCAACTGTCCTTTCCCCCCCCCCCCCCCCCTCAAGATTATAGGTAATAGTGGACAGAAATTCCTATTACTCTGCTTAACTCTATTCAAGGCCACTTTTGATCTCATCTCTCTATCTCATTGCTTTTGCTTTTCTTCTCATCTCTCTTTTTGTGGTTCTAAAATTTTCTTTGGGAACTGTATATGAAGAATTTCTGGCTACAGGTATTGAGATTTTGAAAAAAAAATTGTATAGGCTCTGTGTGCAATAAATATTAGAGTCTACATTTGGTTATGTATTCCTCATGAAACTGAAAAACTCAGGAGTTAAAGCAGAAGGTCATTGTTTGCAGGGATTTATCTACTCTTGATGTATAGGCATCATTGCTTCAAGCTATAATTGTATTATGATGTGTGATATTTGTATTTATTTGTTAGGGGTTGTTACTTCCAAGAAGGTGAGGAGGTGAAGATGAATATGAGTGTTGAAAGTGCATACCAACGATCGCTTGAGACTGTAATGGATTGGATTAGTAGCCAAGTAAACATGAGCAAGACTTATGTCCTCTTCCGAACCTATTCTACTGTGCATTTCAGGTTTTCCTTGTCACCTTTTTCTGGTAGTCTCTTTGATTTTTGTCTCATTATCTACCTCCATATCACCTAATAATTCAATTTGAATTGCCAATGAAATATTTCTCAAATTGCACTTCCTCCTCTCACAAGTGTGGGTGGATGGTGAGGTCAGGTTCAAAACCCATTGGGTGCATGTGTTACTTACGAATAAAAAAGAAGTTTGAATTTTTAGCTTTGGAGGTCTGTTGTGGTTTTAGCATATGCTGGTAACATTTGTATGATTTGTGACACCAAAAGATTCTAATTCCAGATATCTCCATAGGTAGCTAATTCTAAAATATTTCTACTGGAGGACTTTTCCAGATTGATATGTTGTGGCTTTGGACTCTTTAAAAATACATCTCAAATAAAGTAAACGGGATGTTATAATTATCCTCTTACCAATTATTAGGGTGTGGCAACCTGAATCCTTTCGTCCGTTATATTTTGTCATATAGCTGACCAGGTATGAACAAGTGTCAGTGAAAACTTCCAAAAAAATCCTTTCGTCCGTTATATTTTGTCACATAGCTGACCAAGTATGAACAAGTGTCAGTGAAAACTTCCAAAAAATATTACTAGTTCTGAGATTCGTTGTTTAGTCCACAAGAGATAAAATGCTTTTATTCCCTTGATGTCTATTGGTAGTTATGATTGTTATTTTTCATCACTTATAACAAAATTTGATTTTGAACTGGAAACTTGGCTGGATGTAACAGAGGCGGTGATTGGAATTCTGGTGGTGGTTGTCACTTAGAAACACTACCTGACTTTGGCTCACTTCCAGTTTCTGATTCAGACAACCATTTCAAAATTCTCTATGATGTGTTAACAGAGCGCTCAAACAAGCCACAAGTAATGAAATTGGATTTATTGAAAGTAACAAACATGACATTATGGAGAAAAGATGGCCATGCTTCTGTTTACTATTTAGGGCCTGAGACTGGGCCAGCCTCCCTCAGCCGTCAAGACTGCAGCCATTGGTGCCTGCCTGGTGTCCCTGATTCATGGAATGAACTTCTTTATGCACTTCTCCTCAAGAGGGAATCCTTTGGGAGACGAAATTCTACAAAACCTTCTCAACCTCCATCATGACAGCTTCCTAATTTACATCAGCACAATTAGAGGAACTCAACTTATAATGATGTTACTGTTTGACAACCGGTGAAATTATTGAATATAAAGCTGAGTTGGGGAAAGCTCCATTCTGGTCAGTTGAACAGGCACGTTTTGACTCAGCATTTGGGAAATGTTGTTGCAAACCAGTAAATACAATATATTCTTATTTTTGATAAGATTTTTCCCTCTTTACTGATGTATTCTGTGACTGGTCAACAGATGATATGCATTAACTGTTGAGGAATCATGTCTGTCATGTTGGGTGCTTTTTGAGGGAATGCTTGGTGGCACATTTTTGGTCTCTAGACACATAGCTTGAGCAGGAGGGTGCTAAAATTTAGTGTCAGAATGTGTTTAGGAGGCCTTCTTGAGGCAAACTTGATAGTTGTGAAGAGATATACACACATACAGGTTTTTGGTTTTTGGCATATGATGTAATTCTTCAGAAAGAACAGAAAAAAAAGAAAAAAAAAAGGTGTAATGTTGCTGATTTTTCTTACTTAAATTTTGTATTTAGAAAAAAAATTGTAATTTCATTGCTAATTGCTTCCCTGTTTGTAATATTAACACTAGAAAATTCAGTTCTCTTTTCTGTCCGTTTTGTTAATGGAAAGTATGAAGCGAAAGAAAATTGAGTGTTTCCCCCCCCCCCCCCCTCACTTCCCCTTGTTTTGGCATGCTTTTTGGATTGGAGGTCGTATGGCATGGATGTGAGCTTTTCAACTGTGTTTTTATGCTTCTCTATAATTACTATCTTTGAGGTAAAAGTAGAATATGAGTTTCTAATACTCATGTTGGTGAAGAAGGAAGAATGGGCACCAAATATATTCTTGTAATGCTAAACACTACTCAATCTGAATGATAGGGCAAGAATGTATTGACTCCTTGTGATGAATTAACCAATTAAGTAGTCAAGTTAATTAATTAATTCAATTAGCATGCAATAAGCGTGGTAGCACAAACAAATCACCAACTAAGTTAATATGCAACGGAAAATAAATTAACATGGTGATTTGTTTACGAATGGGAAAAACTTACATGGCAAAAACCTTCACCGAATGATTTTAAGATCACCACTCTTGAAAATCCATTATTATCATAACAAACGGTTACAAGTAAAGGAATCTCAATACCTTATACCAACCTACAGTTAAACCCTTACCCCAATATCCAATTGGACTTGTTCTGTAGTGACAATCTCTCCTTTCAATGCACGGCTCCTAGCACGTGACTAACCAATTCGATGCGCGGATCCCAGTACGAGACTTACACACCAACTTGAGAAGGATGTTAGCTGCAAAGTTTTTCAATTCATCACACGATAAAGATCATAAAGCTCCTTAGTTACAAAACCCTACGGCGTACAAACGTAGCAGCTTTTTCAAGAGAAATATGAATTAGAGCATATGTCTCCAGTTCACAATATGCTTGTGAAAAACCTTTGCATTGATATGCATCAACTGTGACGGCCCTTAAAACAATCTTTATATATGTTTAGGGTTGTGGGAAAATAAAGTCCAAACATCTATACACAGATTGGATGAAAATCAGTTTGAAAATCTAATTTTCTTAAATCTCGATAGATACCCTATCTATAGAGCAACTGTCGAGCATCGGACTTAACACAGCCTTTTAAACCTCGATAGATGCTATTTGTCTAGATACCTGTCGAGTTTTAAAATTTAGCACTTCTTCACTTGATTTTTGAACAGACATGCATAACTTTAATACTTGGACTTGAAACCTTATTCCTTGAAACATTAAACACATCCTAGATTTACCCAATTACAAGTAAAATGCATTTTGTCAAAGGATTAACCAATTCTATATTGACATATGTTCCTAACATGATTCACATATGTCCTAACAATCTCCCCCTTTGGCAATCCGTGACAAAACTACAATAAACAAATGAATATATGAGAGAAGTCATAAATCACTCAACTTATACTCACTTGTTGAATACAATAAAATCTATTCTAACACAAACTCTTGAAAATTTTTGCAAGAAGAAAGTTTATGGCAGAAAGACTTTGACAACTTGTTTTTTTAAATACTTTAAACAAAACTCATCACAACATCTTAGTGTAAAATAGAAATAAAAGATTGCATATAATATATAAGAAACATATGCATAAAGAGAGAAAAGAACCAACACATGAAAAGATAGGTGAAAGAACTGTAATAACAACCTCATCATATATATATAATATCATAAGTATAAGGTTTATTATCACAAAGTAAGAACATTGTATCTATAAAAGAAGAAAAGAAGAAAATATATAAGTCCTCATTACATTCCTCAAAATATAAACACTCCCTCTAACAAAAATATCCTATGCTAACTCTTCTCCTATGTATACGACTACTCTCATATCCAAAACTAATTCCCCTTTTTGTCACAAATTACAAAGGGTAAGTAAATCAAGCAGTCATCGTGTCGTCACCGAAAGAGCTAGCATCCTCATCCTCATCATTATTATCGTCATCGGAGTCACCATCATCGTCCTCATCCTCATCCTTAGATGCCTCTAGAGAAGGAAATAGAGACTCTACGAAGCCACTAAGGTGAGCCTGTCGTCAAGCAATACGGCCGACACGAGTGTTCACCTGACACAACTCATCATTGAGTGTGTCAAGGCAAGCATCCATGCGTTGTAGCTGTGCCATGACCGCCTTGAGGGTCACACCATCCGCCGATGAAGAAAGAGCGGATGTGGAAGGAGCGGAAGAAGCTGGAGGAGTCGTTGTCTCTGTCCATGGCTGCTTGGGTTGAAGTTGGGCCTTGCTTTGTCTGACGGTAGCAGCGTCTATGGCACACATAACCGAAAAATGAGGAGACTCGAGATAGGAGATAGAAAAATAGCAAAGAATCCGCATGATAACTGAAGGAAAAATGAGCTTATCACGGGTAGCCGTATCCCTATAAACATTTATGAAGGATAGAATAAAGTGAGAGGAAAAATCAATAATGAGTCCCTCAAGAAGGGATAACAAAAATCGAGCATAAGGCTCTATGATAGAATTATACTGAGACAATGGATGGAGAATAAATGTCATCACCATGTTAAGGAACCTCGGACCTTTTGCAAAGCCCGAGCAAGGGCTGATTCGACGGTCACCCCAAGATGAGGGTGTCTCACAAAAGCAAGACGAGAGCTCGTCTTTAAACACAGTCCTCAGACGCTCACAATCGGGATAGTCAGCAAACTTTACCCATGGTACATGTAGCATCTTGGATATAAGATCCAAAGTGACTACGATGTGCGTACCTTGAATGCGAGTGACAAAATGAGGTACTGAATAATCAAGTCCGTGCATATTGGAGTAAAACTCTTGTATGATCATGGAGGGGCAAGTGATCAGAATGCCACACAGTGACTCCCAACCCCTATTGTAAATGATAGTAGGAAGGTCAATATCGAAAAAGTCCAATAGAACGACTTGGTTTTCCGAATGAATGCCTCGTCGTGCAAAGTTCTCCGAAAAGTCCTTACGGGCTTTATCATCACGGAACCAAACGTAAGATGGAGTAGAATCAGAGGGGGAAGAAGAAGAAGATGCCTTGGAATGAAGAGGGTTTCGGGATGGAATGGATTTTTCTTTAGGTGCCATAGAGCAACTAACGAAAGAAAGAGAGGGAAAAAGAGACAAACAGAAAAGCACCAAACAGTTCAATATAAGAATATAAAGAAATGAAAATACATATGCATGAAAAATGCATGAGCATGTGATATGCAACAGTAAAGACATCATGGGCTCAGCCCAATCCAAACCTACCAGCACACATCATTTCAACATAATAATCACACATCTAAAATGCATGAATCATAGTTAAAATGCATATGTGATGCAATGCATGATGATTTAAAATCATTTAAACAAAAACCCGTCCCAAAAATTTCACAAAAACCTCATTAAACTTGAAAAGCCCTAAAAACTTTTCAAAAACCCAAGACTTAGGTCAATAAATATGAAATGCATGATAGAATACAGAAAAAGGATCATACCAGATGAAGAAAACTTGATTTAGGCCAAAGATCAAGTGGAGTAAGTGAAGAGGTTTAGTTTGAGGTGTTTAGGAGAGAGAGAAGAGAGTTTCTATCAAGAGAAATCAGAGAAAATGAGAAAAGAATCGCGCTGACCCTTTTTATAGAAATCTCAATTTCTCGATAGATCGAGAGGTATCAATAGCTATCGAGAATTAAAAAAGCGAGATAGAGCTATCGAGAAGCTATCGAGGAGCTATCGAGAGGTGTCCACAGCAATGTGACCTTGAGGGATCGAGAAGCTATCAAGCATACAGAAACTTCCTTGATGGATCAAGTAGCTGTTGAAAAACTATCGAGATTAAGTCTCAAGAATCTTGATGGATCGAGATTGTGATAATAGCTATCGAGAAAGGAAGTTAAAGAGCTTGATAGATAGTCTAGCTGTCAAGAGATGTCCAACAGCTGTCGAGATTGCTTAAAAACAGTTTTTCAAAGAAGAGAAAAACACAGACATGAATGTAATCAAACATGCTACTCAACCAAAGATGCAAACAACATTTTAAACTCTCAAAACATCTTTCATCAAGAAAAATGTCAAGCATTCGAATCCAAAACACATACACACACTAAACAAGTTTAACTAATTTCTATTTCAAAAACAAGTCTAGACAATTTAGTGAACATATATTAACACATGTATTCCTTGTGATGGCTAAATCACATTATACCTGCACATGTATCAAGAATAGCAAAGAATGTTACGTGTTGTGTGTGAAAAATATCGCAAGATTGCACAAGTGTCTACATGTTATGACAATTTGAGATATGAGAAAATCACTTTAACTCACACATAATCATAACTGCTTGATGGAGACTATCACCTTCGAGGTATATCCTATAACTCATACATCTCCTATAAGACACGCTTGCAATCATATATAAAACATTTTGATTCTTTTTACTTTTAATTTTCTTTGCATATTTTTCTTTTGTTAAGCATATCATGCATAGGTATATAAGAGAAAGAAAAAAAAATACCCAATGATGTTAAGCTTTTGAAATTGCACTTATGCTATGCTGAAGCATATAGATATCATTTCATGATTGGCGAGTAACAGTGGTGAGATTGTTATTTATGCATTTCTCTTAGGATTTTCCAGTCCTTTCCGTCAAAAAGAGTGATATGAGTGTTAAGTACAAGAGATTACTTAATCTTACTCATCACAAATACGAGCTATAAAACTCACTTACTTAGTTATGCATAGAGATGCTCATCTAAGCTACAAAAGATACAAAAAAAAAAAATTTGTTTCAATAGCCAACCAAGGTACACAAGTACCAATGTACACAAACATATACTGTTTTTGTATTTTTCTGATTTTTCAATATATATATATATATATATATTTTATTTATTTATAAAAAGCAAAATAAAACAAAACTGAAAATAAACAAACAAAAACATTTTAAACAAAGTTAAGCATAAACTAAACTGGCTCAAAACAAGAAAGCAAAACACACAAAACACACAAGTAATACATACTTAAAAACAAGAAAGGGAGAGAGAGAAAAAATGACTAAATCACTTGGAGCCTGTTTCCTTCTACACTTTGGAAGAACCTTTCCTTTTTGCAAACCCTTGATTCGACGGTGAGGGGGAAGAATTGAAACTGTTCAAGTTCGAAAGAAACATGAGGGCATTGAGTAGATCTCCAAGAGAAGCAAAGGAGGATGGAAATTGATTTTGGTTTCCCGACGAGATTATACTATTACTCTATTGAGTGGCTAATCACTTATAGCAATTAGGTCGAGTATGTCCAGTTGCTCCACAGTGATGATAGAGATGTTGCTTCTTCTATTTAGGCTTTTGAGTGTTTCCCTTCTTAGGCCTAAGGTTTTTAATCTCTTTCTTATCAAACTTAGGGGTGCTCCTAAGATAGATTTACCATTGTCTATGTTCTCACTAGCTCAAACAGTTTTGACATCATTGTTTTCAAAATCAACATTATTAGAAGGTGAAACAAAAACAGTAGTACTAGTAGAAGCAATATTAGAAGAACAGAAATCATACCCTAAACCGGTTTGATAGGAAGCAAATTTCTAAAGACTAAGCATCTCGTCAAGCTTTGCACTTGAAGTCCTCTCCAGCTGAGCTCTGACTTGAAACAATTCTGCCTCAAACTTCTTGATCTTCTTAGCGAAGAAATTATTCTCAAATCTCAGTGCTCCAATGGTTTAATTGGCTTCATCAAATTTCGTGAAGATTTCTTCTCGTTCAAGCTCCACTTCACTGAGCTTCTTGGTGGCCAACCTACACAACTTCTAATGTTTTTCCGAGACCTTGTATAATTTTGCATAGGCTATGTGGATGTCATCCTATTCATCCATCTTCTCAAATTTTGACTTCACCAAGTCCTCTTCTTCATCCACATCTTCAACAATCCTCTCAGTAGGATTTACAGTGGTAGTGAAGGCATTTAGGATTCCATCATCCTTATTATCAGAATCATCTTCAAGCTCGGTGTCGCTCAAAGTAACAGCAAATGCCTTACTTTTCCCAATGGTCTTGAGATACGTAGGGCACTCTTGTTTCATGTGACTGAAGCCTTGACACTCAAAGCACTTTGGTCCTGAGGGAATAGTGTACTGACCGCCATCCCTAGCTTCCTTCTTTCCTTTGTCTTGGTTCTTGAACTGAGACGAACTGGACTGCTTGCGGTCTTTGTCAAATCCTTTACCTTTGGCATTCTTCATAAACTTTTTGAGTTGCTTGGTGATATAGGATTTCATCTTAGAATCTTTATCGTTTGAAAACTCATCAGTGTCATTGCTCTTGGCCTTCAATGCCATGCTTTTTCCCTTACTAGATTTCCCTATCCTTGTCAAACCCAACTCATAGGTCTGCAGATACCAACCAGCTCTGTCAAAGGAATTTTATCAATATCCTTTGATTTCTCAATCGCGGTGATCTTGGCATGAAATCTCTCGGGTAGAGATACGAGAACCTTTCTAACAATCTTGGATTCAAGAATGGTTTCCTTAAGATTAAAGGCTAAGTTCACTATGTCATTGAGCTTGGCATAGAACTCATCGAATGACTCATCCTCCTCCATCTTAATCTCTTTGAAACTTATAGTAAGCCTCTAAAACTTCGAATCCTTGATAGCCTTAGTTCCTTCATAGGCTGTCTGAAGGATGGTCTATGCTTCCTTAACAGTTTCAGTAGAGGATATCTTCTTGAATACCTCATTCGTGACCACACTGAATAAAGAATTCAATGCCCTGCTATTGAAATTTGCCGCCTTGATCTTAGTATCATCCCAATCGGCTGGCGCTTCCTTTGGCTTGGTCCAGCCTATCTCCATAGCTTGCCACACATTTTCATCTAATGACTATAAGAAAGCTCTTATACGTACTTTCTAGTATGCATAGTTAGTGCCATCAAATAAAGGAGGTATAATAAGAGACTGTCCTCTATCTATGACAAGCAGGGGTCAATGAATCACACAGTAAAGATTAAAAACTAATCAGAGTGTGTCTGCTCTGATACCACTTGATAGACCAAGAATGTATTAACCCCTTGTGATGAATTAACCAATTAATTAGCTAAGTTAATTAATTAATTCAATTAGTATGCAATAAACGTGGTAAAACAAACAAATCACCAACTAAGTTAATATGCAACATAAAATAAATTGACACGGTGATTTGTTTACGAATGGGAAAAACCTACACGGCAAAAACCCTATCAGGTGATTTTAAGGTCATCATTCCATAGAATTCACTATTATCATAACAAGCAGTTACAAGTAAAGGAATTCCAATACCTTATACCAACCTACAGTTGAATCCTTACTCCAGTACCCAATTATACTTGTTCTGTAGTGACAATCTCTCCTTTCAATATACGGATTCTAGTACGTGACTAACCAATTCGATGTGCGAATCTCAGTAAGTGGCTTACACACCAACTTGAGAAGGATGTTGGCTGCAAAGTTCTTTAGTTCATCACACGATGAAGATCACGAAGCTCCTTGGTTACAAAACCCTACGGCGTACAAATGCAGCAGCTTCTTCAAGAGAAAGATGAACTAGAGCATATGTTTCCAGATCACAATATGCTTGTGAAAAACTTTGCATTGATGTGCATCAGCGGTGACGACCCTTAAAACAATTTTTATATATGTTTAGGGTTATGAGAAAAGAAAGCCCAAATATCTATACATTGATTGGATGAAAATCAGAACTGAAAATATGATTTTCTTAAATCTCGATAAATACCTTATCTATCGAGCAACTATCGAGTATCGGGCTTAAACAATCTTTTAAACCTCAATAGATGCTATCTGTCGAGATAGCTGTCGAGTTTTAAAATCCAGCACTTCTTCACTTGATTCTTGGACAGATTTGCATGGCTTTAATACTTGGATTTGAAACCTTGTTTCTTAAAGCATTAAACACATCCTAGATCTACCCAATTATAAGTAAAGTGCATTTTGTCAAATGATTAGTCAATTCTATATTGACATATGTTCCTAACATGATTCACATATGTCCTAACGCTGATAAAGGAAGAAGACCTTTAATGACATTAATCATTTTGCTTTCTTTCTAGTTATTGTAACACCTAGCATGAGACACGAGAAATGCATCAGAGGATTCTGTTTCAATAAGCTATAGATATCATCTTATTACATTTAGCTTTATCATGAAACTACTGCATAGGTATGGTATCCACTGATTCTTTGTTTTTCAGTGTGAGTCCTTGTAATCTTCTTTACGAAATACCAGACTTTCTTATTGCTTGAACGGGGTTTTACCTAAATGGTACTTTGGCTAATGAACTAGTAAATTTCCAGGAGTATTTATAGCAGTTAGTTAGCTTTAAAAAGTTTGGTTTGTGCAAGGTGCAAAAGTACACATACTGCAGTATATAGGTGGCCTGATCAAATTGAAACCCATGAAAATGCTGCTTAATTGATTTGCTTTGTTGGAATTATGGAGGTGTCTTTAGCTTCCACATATCTAGAATTCTATTTGGGAGGTAAATTGAAATGCATTGCTTAATGAAAATCATTAGTAGTTGCGACATAGTTGATGACTTAGCAGTTTAAGGAAGAGGATTGTCTTATTTGTAGACCAAGCAACTTGAATGGAACACTTCAGTTTTTCTACAAATGCAGTTCGTTCCAGGTTAGTCACTTTTGTTTTGTATGACGTGCATTTAATTCACTGCATCAGTTTTGTAGGCTTATTTCAAGAACCAAATATTGTAATAATATGAAAGGAGTAGTGACTGTTTATGAGTTTAACATGTCTACTTCTAGCATTGCCCCTGAAACTGTTGATAGAATTTTTATTGTGGCTTGCTAACGAAATACCTTCTAGCTACAAAGTCTTTAGAAGAATTTTCTATGGTCTCCAGTGGGTTGATATAATTCTACTTGTAATTGATTTTTATATAGAATTTGTTGGGTCTATTATAAACTTTATCCACTGCAAGAAAGTTCTAAATTTTTTTCTTCCTTGTGGCCTTGGCTTTTAGTTAAAGTTACCTATAATCTTCTTGTATGAATAATCTATAGTTCTAATCCAGAAATACACAAATTGCTTACATCAAGGGGAGCTATCTTAGGCCAAGGAAAAGATCTTCATGTGCAGCATCCTTTATTGCTAGGAGATAAAACCAGATCAAACACCATGTTCACTAGTCCTTTATTATAGGTGAATTCCCAAGAAGTCGAAACAAATGGTCTGTATAACTGGTACTATAAACGTTAATATCAAGCAAAACTTTGTGCAAAACAAAATTCCATGTAATTTCCAAGACTATCACCTAAAATTTTGATGAGCAAAAGATACAAGCATTTACATCCCAGATTAAGAACAGTTGCTCTAGTATCTCACTTGGACAGAATCTGAAGATAGGAATAGCTGCAGACCCATGGCTGCAGCTCTTAGTTATTTGAGTAGTAGTACTTGTGAAATTCTAGATTATGTAGATCAGATTGGAAGTGTGTTTGAACAGACGTGTGCTGAGTATTAGATCTGGTGTTTACTAGATTGAACTGAGTAATATCTATATATTATTAAAAGCTGAAACGTGGTATTTATTGTTGCTGAGGTCCTGTTGCGCCACCTCATCATCACGTCATTCGCCACATAATTATTATTTATTCCTATTTTTTTTACAAAAAAATATTTATATATATAAATAGATTATTGATTTTATATATTTATCTTTGTCGGTTTTAACATCTATATATATATATTTTTTATTTCCAATTTTTCTATAATTTTTTTTTACATTCACTTATCTATATATATATATATCTATATATTACTAAAAATTGAAGCGTGACATTTATTACTGCTGAGTTTCTGTTGCGCCACCTTATCGTCATGTCATTCGCCACATAATTATTATTATTTTTTTTTTTAAATATATAAATATATCATTGACTTTACATATTCATCTTTGTCGGTTTTAACATCTATATATATTTCTTTTTTATTTCCAATTTTCCTATAATTTTTTTTTACATTCACTTATTTTTTAAATATTTACACTTCCTTCAACCTTTATTCTCCCTTTACTTTTTCATCTCTTCACTAACCTCTACTTTAATATTGCTATTCATCTTTCCCTTCATCTTCCTTTATTTGTCTCTTCTTATCCCTTCCCTCTTACTATAAATTTGTCACTTTTTTTCCATTCTTTGCATAGTTTTCTCTCACAAAAAGGTTCTCTCTCTCTCTCCCCCTCTCTCTCTCTCTCTCTCTCTCTCTCTCTCTCTGTGTTTTGGTGGATTTTTATTTTTTATTGCATCTCCGCTTTAGGTTGATAAATTTTTGTGTTTTTAAGAACTCTAATTTAGGTTGATACAATTTAGTTTTTTTTGTTTTAAGTTATTATTATTATTATTTTGCTCTATGATTGTTAAATTTTATCCGATTACATTATAAAAAATTAAAGATAGTAGATAAAAATAAAATAGTATTCCATTACATAGCATAATTTAGATAATTTAGTATTTATTGTTATATCTTTTAATTTTTCTTTTTTCTTTTTTCTTCTCTTCTATTTTACTCAATATTAAAATTCAACCACATCCTCCTTATTATTAAATTATTTATATGTTCTCTCTCCTTTTGTTTTAAAAAATAAAAAATGTAATATTTTACTTAAATTCAAATAACAGAAAATTGTGCTCATCAAATTGTACTCATTTTTTTTTTTTTTTAACATTTACACTTTCTCCAACCTTCCTTCTTTTCTTTACCTTTTCATCTCCCAAAACATTCTACCTTGATATCACTCTTCCTCTTTCCTTTTATCTTCCTTTATTTTGTTTCTTTTTATTATCATCCTCTTAGTATAAATTAATTTGTCATTCACTCTTTCATTCTTTACATAATTTTCTCTCACAAAAAAGTGGTTATTTCCCACTCTTTCTCCCTCAATTTTTTGGTAGATTTTTATTTTTATTTTTCTTGCTTCTCTATTCTAGCTTGATAAAGTTTTGTATTCTTTAGAACTCTATTTTGGTTGATGGGATTTAGTTTTGTGTTTTAAGTGTTTTTTTTTTATGTTTTTTTTTTTTTTTTATGACTTTGATTGTTAAATATTATCATATTGTATTATAAATAATTAAAAATAGTATATAAGAATGTACTATTATTATATTACATAGAATTATTTGGATAAGTTAGTGTTTATTGTTATGTATTTTATTTTTATTTTTTTTCTCATATCATTTTATTTAACATTTAAATTCAGCCACATCCCCCATATATCATTAAATTATTTACATTTCCACTCCTTTTTTTATTTTAAAAAATTTAAAAATATAATATTTTGCCTAAATTAAATAAATGAAATTGTCCACATTAAATGGAGTAATGTTAGGGAAACACTCATTCCCACACCCAATGCATCAAAGGAAGAATGAAATACCAAAAAAATCAAGTTAGAAACACTAAATTAAAAAAAAAAAAAAAAAAAAAAACTAATAATGCCTATTTAATGTCATAGAATCCTCATCAAATTTTGGAAAACAATAGGTTGCCAATGGAGAGAGAGAGAGAGAGAGAGAGAGAGAGAGAGAGAGAGAGAGAGAGAGAGAGAGAGAGAGAGAGAGAGAGAGAGAAGAAAAAAAACCAATACAAAGTAATAAATAGTAGATAAAGAAAAAAAAAAACCAAACATCAATTAGTAATTGTTGATTGGAAAACAAAGAGGTTGTAAGGAGAAGTAAAAACTAAAATAGAGATTACCGTGTGGAGAACATTAAAAACTTTATAGTATAGTAACATAAACCTTTAAATTCACTTAAAAAATTAAATCAACAATCAACAATTAAATACAATCATAGTACTAAATTTAAATTTAAAATTAATCAAACTCTAACTGTGGGGCCAGAGAACTTACGACCCGGCCCACTTTCCACTAGGGCCCAGGGCCCGTGCTGAGGAGGATAGTTGCCGAGGACGAGTAGGGAAAGACCAAATAGCCTAGATACACAGCCGAGGATGACCCTGTCCTCGGCATCCCAAGACTTCGAAGGGAAGAGTAACATGTCGTCAAAGGCTGCCTCCAAAAGGCCCCCAGTAGAAAAGGCGAGTAGAATAGGACCCACTTGGGGGTATAGAGTGGAGGTGCTTCAAGGTAAATATGTCCCCTCCGCATTGAATGCGTCCACAAACATCCTAACCATATTAATGAGAAAAGACGTCTGAATAGTGTGACTTCGGTTAGTGCAACTAACAGAAAGCAGGGGGAGGCGGCTGATAGGACAGGTATTTGGATAGGCACCTGCCTGATCAACAGGTGGAGAGCCAGGATCAGCCAAGAAAGGCTATATAATGTGAAGACTTATGCGCCAAAAAGGGGGGCTTCCAGAGGATGGAGTCCTAAAAAAGGGAGAATAGCAAGAACATGAAGCTTCTTGGGCGAGGTCTAAGGACCGGAGCCACTCATGACGTACCGGAATAGATTATTATTAAACATGTCAGGATCATCCTTGTGCAAGTCGTTATGAAAACCCCGATTAACTACCGTCCAGTGACCAAGGCCTAGCCTTTCAAATCCACGCTCTACAAATTATATTGTTTGGGTCTTTTAACGTACGAACCCAATATCATTTTGGGGTCGTCACGGATTAAGTTCTTACAATTGGCGCCGTTTGTGGGAAGGCTTGTGTGTTGGCACGAGCGGTGGGTCGAAAAAGTCCCCCTGTCACTTCCAATAGCCCGTTGTAGTGCCCTAACATAAAGTTCCATTAGGGGCTACGCTTTTCCATTAGGGGCTACGCTTCGAAGCGTCAGTAGTGCGGATGGTTCTAGGGGCTTAGCCGAGGAGCTAATCCCCCCAAAACAATGTCCCACACCTAGGTCGAGGGGCTGATCTCTCCAAACTTAAAGAAATATCTAAGTTTTGAATAGAACCAAGGTATTGCATGGTCTTCGGATTCAAACCTATGGGGAATCCAACTACTTAAAGAAAATATCTAAGTTTTGGACAGAACCAAGGTATTGCATGGTCCTCGGACTCAAACCTATGGAGAAACCAACTACTTAAAGAAAAATCTAAGTTTTGGACAGAACCAAGGTATTGCATGGTCCTCGGACTTAAACCTATGGGGAAACCAACTATTTAAAAAAAATATCTAAGTTTTGGATAGAATCAAGGTATTGCATGGTCCTCGGACTCAAATCTATGGGGAAACCAACTACTTAAAGAAAATATCTAAGTTTTGGATAGAACCAAGGTATTGCATGGTCCTCGGACTCAAACCTATGGGGAAACCAACTACTTAAATAAATATCTAAGTTTTGGACAAAATCAAGGTATTGCATGGTTCTCGGACTCAAACCTATGGGGAAACCAACTACTTAAAGAAAATATCTAAGTTTTGGACAGAACCAAGGTATTGCATGGTCCTCGGACTCAAACCTATGGGGAAACCAACTACTTAAAGAAATATCTAAGTTTTGGACAGAACTAAAGTATTGCATAGTCATCGAACTCAAATTTATGGGGAAACCAAATACTTAAAGGAAATCTAGATACCAGGCTGGGCCTAACAATACACGTGACATCTCGGATGATGCCTATATCTCTCCAGAAGTATGTTCAGACACAAATTCAACGTCCTATGGGCTCGGGTAAGTTAGAATTCCGGAATATGATTCCAAATATATCATATGCACAACCATTCATACGTGTTAAGATAATTGGTTCAAAAATCGGGAGATCCACGACAATAGTATCAGCAAGGGCAACTAACATGTAATTTAAAGGAAAAAGGAAGAAAAGAATTTCATATATGTGGACAATAAGTTCAACTACAAACAAACTATAAAGTTTTCAAAATGAATGGGAAACTAGTTAAATAATTAAACTAGAAACAAATACAAAGGTTGGCCAGTGCTTTTTACTTCTTCGACTTCATTTGGGCCACATCCTAGGAAGGTTGATCGGGATTAGCCTCGGAGCCCTAGGAAACATCCCCTTCTTGGAAAGGCTTGGCAGGATCAGTCTCGATGCCCTAGGGGACCTCAGTAAGGAGAATTACCTGTAGGGGCTGGGCAAGGATGGCTGGCTCCTCGGCACTAGAGATCTAGGCACTGACCGCGAACAGGACGACCTCCTGAGGCATCTCGGGATCCAGTCCTCCAGGAGCTTCTGTCGCAGCATGAGGCTTTCCTCCATCGGTCGACTCACTGAAGGGGACGATGATTTAAGCAGCTTCTGACTAAACTGCACTGGCCTCCTATAAATCGCGCCTAGCCTCGGAGCTGGCGGAGGCAGTCTCGCGGATGGCCGGAGGGTAAAATATGTTCTTCGCCTTCCACAGGTCGGACGAAGCCTCCACCCCAGCTTGTTTGAGGGCCTCTTCCCAAACCTGAGAGCAGAATAGCCTGCATACACCCAGGATTTAAGCTTTAAGGGAGGCCTGGGTTTCGGCTACTCCCGATTCGTAACCCTCCTCCTTGGCCCTGTCCCTAGCAGCTTCGGCCTCGTTTCTGGCAAACTCAGCCTCCTGATTGGCCCTCACGGCTTCGTCCCCGGCATACTCCACCACGCCCTTAGCGTTGTCTGCCATGACCAGTTTCTTCTTCAAGTCACTGATCTGCTCCTTAGCTATCTGCAGTTGCTCCTCGGCGACGAGTAGGCGCTTTGTCTGTTCCTCGGCTTATGTTTGGGTGCCTTTTAAACCCACTAGGGCACTATCCCTGTCTCGGGTAGCATTCTTCAAGTCCTCCCTGGCCTTCGCGAGGTCAGTCTCAGAAACTTTGAGGGTTCGCGCAGCATCTAGGCGTTTGGTGCGTTCACCCTCGGCGGCCTTACTCTGCTTATTAACTTCTTCCTCCATCTTATAGGTGGCCTGGAGAGTCTGTCAAGCGAGATAAATACATCGTGAGTGAAAGTCCGGGAGTAAGAGTTAATAGAGTTTTAGGTCTCAAGAGTCTTACCATACCCAAGAACCTCTTCGCGCTAAGGAAAACCTCCTACATCCTC
Organism: Quercus lobata; assembly: GCF_001633185.2. Lineage (NCBI taxonomy): Eukaryota > Viridiplantae > Streptophyta > Magnoliopsida > Fagales > Fagaceae > Quercus > Quercus lobata. The sequence continues at coordinate 22,085,958 of NC_044915.1, read as the reverse complement.
ATGTTCTTCAACTTTTCCACATCGGTGGGAAGCAGCATGATTCTCCCTAATGCGTCGGCCACATAACCACCCTCGCCATCTCCAAAATCCCTCATGGACATGGTTTCCAGCAATGGCTCCCCGTGGAGCATGGGGGCGGGAAGCCAAGCACTCGACGCGGATTGGGTTTCGATCCCTTTCCCCTTGCCTTGGGCGGATTGGGCATCGGTCCCTTTCCCCTTACTTTGGTGCCCAATCTTTAGCTGTTTTTGGGCTCGCGAGGTCTCATCTCTCTCCTGAGAGGATTGAGATTTTTCCCCTTCCATGGGCTCCTTCCCCTTGGGACTCCTCTTTCTCTTTGAGTCGGTGGGCTCCGGCCGAGGAGGCAGAGCTGATTGAGGAGGAGCAGGAAGTTGGGGACGAGGAGATTGTGGCTGCGACTTAGTAGACGAGGACCTAGTCTGAACGGCCTGAGGCTGAGGCAGGGGAGTTTGAACACTGGATTGCGGTTTCCCCTGTGCACCCTTCCCCGGCTGGCCCTCAATGAGGTCGAATAAGCTGGTCGGGGGCTTTCTCTTAAGACCCATCTCGGCTCCGGAGGACGTTCCCACTGACAATAGTTCCGCTTCGAATAGGTCTGGGTCACCTAGATCACCAGAAGGATCCTCTGATGGGTTGACTTGGTCAGATGCCTCAAATCCCTCCTCGGACTGACCCAACTCGCCTTCATCCTCCGCTGCTTGGTAAGAGGGGGAGGAGTCCACAAATGGGATGCCTTCTGGGACAGAAGATCTTTCGGAGATTAAAAATCCTGATTCGACTACGGTAATTTTTGGAAGCCGAGGATGGCTAGCGTTGATCACGTGCCTTGGGTCGGCAAATGACTTCTAAAGGGGAGCGTACCCTAAGATTTTGTGAGCGGCTCTGACTTGACCATCCTTGTCATTTACAAAAACTGCCGCTTGAAGAAGAGTCTCCAAGTCCACCCGGTTAACCAGGTGAAAATGTCGATGAAGGGCATTTGGATCTAAAAAAAAAAAAAAAAAAAGGCATGCACATGGTTAGTAACCGAACCGCATCAAATTAAAATGGCGCAAAGGATCGGCACCCTTCCATTCTCTACACCCCACCTGGTTTTCCCTCCACCATTGGGCATGGAACGCTGTCATGCCATTCCCCAGATACGATAAGAAAGTCTTTGTTCAACCCCTTGTTGGAGTCAGGGAGGCACTGAATTAGCCGAACCCTTTCATCTCTGGTCTTCATGTAATAGATTTTGCCCTTTAATTTTTGGAGATTGTAGCACCAATTCACGTCATGATGGGTTAGTCTTAGCCCTATTTTCTCATTTAGGGCATCTACACAACCCAGAATCCTAAACATATTGGCGGCGCACTGGGTGGGAGCTAACCGGAAATGCCTAAGGTAATTCTTCATTACTGACCCCATGGGGATTCTCATACCCCCTTTATGAAGGCGAGAACAGGAATTACCACCTCGCCCGTCCTTTTCAGAAGATGCCACTCCCCCATCTTATAGTGACTCAAACTCACGTTGGGGGGAATTCTATAATCGGCGATGAACTTTTCCATCGCCTCTTCGGTATCAACCAATTTCCTCAGTCTCATTTTAACCATCTCTAAGAACTACTAAACAGACTCAACTAACTACGGGAGAAGGAGAGGAACAAGAGAAAAATAAACCCAGAAAAGAAAAAGTACGAGTTAGTAAAGGTAGGAAACTTACAGAAAAGAGGAAAGGTGCCTCGGACAGGCTTTTTGTGCTAGAGATGGACTTGAATGTGGATGAAAGTTTGGATGAACCCAGAATATGTGTGCTAGAACTCTCAAGCGCAAAAGTGAAGAGACTAATCAGTTCCAAAAATCATTTGTACCTCTCATCGAAAGTAACTGCATGAATTTTCCCGCCCATAAAGGCAAGGAAATCTCCATCGTTAGATCTCCATCGCGCCGTTGAACGTGGGAAGCACAGAGCCGCTCGCATTTAATGAGGACACGTTTCACCTTCCAAAGGCTCTAAGAACGTGTCTCGGGCAGACGAAGAGTCTTGGGAACCGATTGGTGATAAGGATTGACAAGTTTTGACGGATGTCTGATGTCATCAAAACCTTCCTATTCGTCCAAGGAGCCAGATAGCAGGATTTTGAGGGGCTATTATGGGGTCAGAGAACTTACGACCCGACCCACTTTCCACTAGGGCCCAGGGCCCGTGCCGAGGAGGGTAGTTGCCGAGGACGAGTAGGGAAAGACCAATAGCCTAGAGACGCAACCGAGGATGACCCTGTCCTCGGCATCCCAAGACTTCGAAGGGAAGAGCGACATGTCGTCAAAGGCTGCCTCCAAAAGGCCCCCAGAAGAAGAGGTGAGTAGAATGGGATCCATTTGGGGGTACGGAGTGGAGGTGATTCAAGGTAAATATGTCCCCTCCACATTGAATGCGTCCACAAACGTCCTAACCATATTAATGAAAAAAGATGCCTGAACAGTGTGATTTCGGTTAGTGCAACTAACAGAAAGCAGGGGGAGGCGGTTGATGGGACAGGTATTTGGATAGGCACCTGCCTGATCAACAGGTGGAGGGCCAAGATCAGCCAAGAAGGGCTATATAATGTGAAGACTTATGCGCCAAAAATGGGGCCTTCCAGAGGATGGAGTCCTAAAAAAGGGAGAATAGCAAGAACATGAAGCTCCTTGGGCGAGGTCTAAGGACCGGAGCCACTCATGACGTACCGGAATAGATTATTATTAAACACGTCAGGATCATCCTTGTGCAAGTCGCTATGAAAACCCCGATTAACTATCGTCCGGTGACCAAGGCCTAGCCTTTCAAACCCACGCTCTACAAATTATATTGTTTGGACCTTTTAACGTACGAACCCAATATCATTTTGGGGTCGTCACGGATTGAGTCCTTACACTAACTATAGAAACCATATTAATCATAACTAAAAAAGTGATGTTCTCTGATAGTAGTAGAAATTGCATAAGAAATAAAGTTAGAAAATTTAAAAATCCATTTTTCGACATTTCATTTAACCTTATTTATAATATATATTTATATATATAATTTTCATAATAAAATTTCCATATACTATTACTTTCGAAAATCTAATAAACAATGCTACCTTTCATTTATTGTCTTTGTTATGCAAATCATTAGTTAGTAAATATATGATAATGGTAAGAAGCGTTACAAAGGAGATCACTAAAATATATATTTATATATATATATATATATATATATATAATTAATTAGTCACTATCATTATGGAGTAGTAGTCTATAATTTTTTTTTTTTTTGAGAAAAGTAGTCTATAATTTTATGCATCCAAAAAAGTGGAATATAAAGAGTTTTCTTAAATGTATGTGTAAAGATTCACTGTATGTGTGTGTGTATAAAGGTAAAAAAAAGGTATATTTAAGGTTTTTATTAACTTAAATACTAATGAAAAACCAATGGTTAATAACTAAAATTATAGTATTAATAAAATATTTAATTAGTGCGGGTATACGACTAGTATAAGTAATTACGAGTCCTAATTATAAATTTACTAGTCCTTTTAGGATATAACATAGATTTGAGTTTGATCAGTTAAATCCTCTCAGCTTTCACAAACTCTTGTGTAACATTTTTTCTTTAATTTGGCAGGTAGGAAAAAGGAAAGAGAGGGCACTACATTGGCCTCACATTGGAACAATTTCTTCTCATCCTTTTCTTCTCTCTATTGCTTAATCTGTAGTCAATCATAACATGCTTTTTGTTCATTTTTTAAAATTTCAATATAAATATCTTTATAAAATATATATATATATATATATATAAAATAAAAAAAATAAATAAATAAAACTTATAATCATTCTGCCAGTGACAGTTGACTTTGATCTAATGTTATGGATTGCTATCCGACTAGTTATTTTGTATCACTAGGCACTAGCAATCAATGCATTAAGACTTGGATGCATTATAGCCTTATATGGATAAATACAACACATTCTGTAAGAATCCCAAACCAAATGAAAAGAAAGAAGTGAGAAAACCCATTAGCCAACGATGAGTAGAGCATTCAGCACAATTGAAAAGGACAACGTTGCAGACACTTCGTGGCAGAAAAGAAACATGCTACATAGAAGTATAATCCATTGGTTACCCATCTTTCTAAACAGTAAATGGGTATTGCTCATACCTTATATTACAATCATGGAGCACTGCGCGAGCACCTATCTGGCTTTTACACGTACCAAACATGGCCGTCTTTGCAGCCGTAAGACAAGTAGTGCAATCTGAGCTTGTAATATTTAGGTTGCAAGCAGCATGACCATAGGCAAATGCATTAGGATAAGGTGATATGTTGTAGTAATCATAGTTTTTGTATGTTGGTGTAACACTCTCTAGTTCTGCAACAACGTAGTTGAGACTAGTAACAAAAGGATCACCTTGAGAATACACACCACTGTTGCAGAGAACGGTTGTGACATTAGTGTCTGGGACACATCTTGCAATACTGCACAGCCAAAAGATTGCAATTATGGCTACTATAAATTTTGGAGGAAAACCCATCTCTCTGTGTCTCTTCCTTTCTTGAATTTTCATTCTTTCTTGTCAAAATGAAGCCTTTATGACATTTTTTTAGGTGGGTCTCATTGGTTTTTCCATCATTGTCATTAGAATAGGTCTTTGTCTTGGTTGATTTGTGTCATTAGTTTGTCTTTCTTGCTTGTTTCTTTATTTTTGTGGTGGTTATCTTCCTTTATTTACAGTAAAAGGGCATTGGACCACAGAATGTTAGGCACTATGAACGGCATAATTCACCAAATACAAATAGCCTATTCTACAGTGTCATTAAACCATAAAATGGAATAATTTGACAGAGTTTTACTACTACATAAGTCTTACAAATTAACGCATTGTCAATCGCATAATTTAAGGGTCGCTAATCATATTCTCGGCACGTTCTCACTAGACCCTTATTGATGGACACATTAGGGTCTCAATGTAACGACTTGCAGTGATGCCACACCAGCACCATCAATTTGAAAATTCCGTACCACTTGGTCATAATATATGCATAAAACCAAACTTTCCTTTGCCATTTTCCTCAAACAATTTGCCGTTCTTTCAAAATCCAAATGGCCATTCGTTACTGGAAATAATACGTAGTCTAAATTTAAGCAACAAGGATTAGTCAAAGAATTTCTTTTGTTTAAGGAAAACAACCAGTGATAATCATTCTAGTCTCAACACTGTGAAAGCCCAGAAATAGCGGACAACAACAGTATCACCCCATGTAAGTGCTATTAGCCCAACCTTGTCTTTCATTTTATATGCAACATTCAAATAGTTTTAGTGTGAGTCTTAAATCGATGGCCAAACACAAAATTTTATCGGCACCAATCTCAAAGACAAAAATGGGATAAATAAAACAAAATGGATCGGCACGAGGGGGGCAGCTATGACCATGTCAGTCCCTTGTTTGTCCTTATTTTCTTGGGACACAGAAGTCATTTTCAGGGGTCCTGTTCTTTATTTACTCAAAATTCTTGGAAAACTTTAGAGGAATATAATTGTTTTACACTTTTTTTATACAGACATACACACAATATCCATACTTTCACATTAAGTGTACATATTTTTCAAAAATATCTACATTTAACACATGATTTCCCAAGATGTGTAGGGGAGTGTGTACTTCGAATGTGAGTCAATCAAAACTCTACTTTGGAATCAGATTGGATCATAGCATTGGTGTTTGGGCATATTTGGAATCCTATATATTACTGTCTACGTCTAAAAAATTGTAAATATAAAAAATTGTATGCTTTGGGATTAAAAGTGGATAGAACGTTGATTCCGTTAATCAATTGAAACTTTAAGGTAAATATCATTTTTGTCTCTAATTTGATATAAGACATAACCAAAGATCAATGATATCACACAGGAAAAATATATACTTCTTTCAATTTCTTTTCTTTATTTATAAACTTCCACAAACACAAAAACACATATACATACATACATACATACACACACACACATATATATATATATATATATATATATATATATTAAAAAACACCATAATCCTTTCCATTCCTTTCTAATCTCTCTTTAATTCTAATTTCTTTCTATTTGTATTTATTTTATGACTTGTTAATAAATTCCCTAAGAAAAACTCTCAAACATAATGTTAATTCGTTAATTGAGCTTAAATTTCTCAATCCACCTAATGTAATTATTGGAATATATTATTATAGCTAAAATTGCTTATTTATTCACTAATGAGAGCTCTAGTTTAACTAATGTTGAGGTACAAATTTTCGAACCTTAATTTCATTAGCTCACTTACAAAAATACCCACACAAGCCCATAAATTATTTTGAGCCCACATAAATATCTCCCACATATTACTCAAATATCCCCCATGTTATTGGGTTCCCACAAATATTTCCCATATAAAACCCCACAAATTACATTGGGCCCTCTCACAAATATTACCCATTATAACCCACATGTTATCCAACTTGGGCTTTCACAAAAATACTCACCATATTACTACCATATTGAGCCACAAAAATTATATCATCTCTATAAAAAGCCCAAAAGCGCTTATCTTGTAGGAAAATCCAAAAAGTCCAACAAAACCCTCTCCAATGCCCGTTGCTACACGGCATTTTTACAAAGCCCGTTGCTACATGGCACCTCCAAAGCCCGTTGCTACACGGTATCTTTACAAAGCCCGTTGTTACACGGCACCTCCAAAGCCCGTTGCTACACGGCATCTTTACAAAACCCGTTGCTACACGGCATCTTTACAAAGCCCTTTACTACACGGTACCTCTAAAGCCCGCTACGATGCGGCATCTTCAAAACCCGCTACGATACGGCACCTCCAAAACCTGTTGCTACACAAAATCTTTACAAAACCCGTTGCTACATGGCATCTTTACAAAGCCCGTTGCTACACGACACCTTTACGAAGCCTGCTATGATGTGGCATCTTCAAAGCCCGCTACGATGCGGCACTTCTAAAACCCGTGACGATACGGCATTTCTACCAAGTCCATTGCTACACGGCAATATATTTGCAAAATCCTACAAAGCCCAAATAATAATTTGGCACTATTTTACAAAACCCAAATGCTAATTTGACAACTATCTCTAAAAGCCCAAATAATAATTTGGCACTATTTTCATAAAGCCCAAATAATAATTTGACACTATTTTACAAAGCCCAAATACTAATTTGGCAACTATCTCTAAAAGCCCAAATACTAATTTGGCACCTATTTTATGAAGCTCAAATATTAATTTGGTACTTATTTTATGAAGCCCAAATCTATTTTGGCAACTATTTCACAAAGCCCAAAATATTATTTTGGCAAAAACATTTACTTTATGCTTAAAGCCCGAATGCTATTTTGACACTACTTTACAAAGCCCAAATAATATTTTGGCACATACTTACAAAGCTGAAATACTATTTTTGACACTTGTTTCATATATGCTAAATCTCTCACTCATGGGAAATATAATTATTCATCTCTCAAAAAATATCTCTTTCACAAAATTTATGGAAACTATGCTTATTTTTTCATAATCAACTAATTACAAAGGCTCATGAATATCACCTATGGCAAAACTCTTCATTTTGTAGTGATAACAAAGACCAGCTAAGCTGGTCCAGCCCACACACAAATCCTAGCAGCTAGAGAACACGTGAGCTGACCAGCCAAATTTCAGCAACAATTGAACAGTTGGAGCCCCGTCCCATCAGGTCCCAACTTATCCAATCAGATCAAAAGAGGACACATGCCCCTCAAGGGTTGAATCCTTCCTTTACAAGCTGAAATCCCATCATTTCTCATGTGACATAAAACTGAGAGGGATGTGACAGAAAGCTGGGAAACTTTAGCCAGTTGTCCCTTCTTTCTTCTCCAACCCAGCCGGTCAAAAATCAAGAGCAGCCATGATTAGGCCATTAAAGCTCCTGAAACAACATGAAATCAACTCATTTTCATACTAAAAATGTGTATTCTCTGGTTCATGGACCAAGTACATGAACCCCAAATGGGGAAACTTAGGGAAATGTGGTTTGGAGGGCACTAAGGAGATCCCAGCAGAGTTCCCAGCAAGGGCTCCAAAGTTGACATCTGGCTTGGGGTGATTTAATCTGCCCTAGGGAGCTCTGATTCTAGTTACAGCATAGTCAAGATCATTAGCCTTAAGCATACTCTAATCCCATCAGCCAAGGCCAATCAACATTCAATACTAAGTCAAAATCCTAGCTGTTATTACCCAAAACAACAACAACAACCTTCTAAAAGCTGAGCTTACTACTATTAACTAAAATCCCAAGAACGATTCTCTAAGGATTTTCTGAGGATTGTGAAAGATTTAACAGAGATTATTTGCTAATTCCCCCTAAAACCCCAGATATAAATGGAACTCTCCATTAATGCTAAGGGAACACACTAAGGAGACTAAGATACACTAAGACATACACAAGGAAATATTTTTCCTTAACTTCTCTGTTTAAGCCTCCTCTAAGCTCTGAAAAAGTTACTGAGTTCTTAGTTTCAAGCCTAGAAACTAAATTCCCCAGCTCCTAGCTCAAAAACACTTCTCATAACTCTACTCATAAACACTTATCTACCCCTAGCAGAAAGCTCCAGCAGTCTTACTATACACTTTCATTCATTACTCATACTACTCACAAATGACTCTCTCTACTCATTACTCACTATACTCATGAGCATGTCTTGGCACCATAATGATCTTGCTGTGTTAGCTGGGATCTCTCTCTCTCCCTTCATCTCACACTAAGTTTTCCTCATTATTTGTCATAATGGAACTCATGATATTTACTTATTCTTTTACTATCAATGGTTATGATGTAATTGTTTCTATAGAATTTTTTCCTCATATTGTTGTATTAGAAAACTCCTCTCTAGAGCTAAAGAATGATGAGTCTGAAAATGTTGATATTTTCCTTAGTTTGTGAAGTAGCTAAAAGCTGGAGGTTTATCCTGTTTTACCTTACTTTACCGCTAAACTATTTTCTGCAGAAATACTTTTGTACGGCACCAAGATCCCTGGCCCATATAGGCCCTGGGCCCAGTCCCAGTTGTACAGCACTAAGATCCCAGGCCCATACAGGCCTTGGGCCTAGTCCCATACTGGCCTTGGGCGCAGGCCCAGTAGAAAGGTCCAGTTATCCTGCGCCCTCCTTGAAGCTTCCTTAATACACAGACAAGTGTAAGGCATTGAGTTCCAAGAGGTAATCGGTCAAACGTTCCCGGTCAGGTATATGAATCGTTCCCGGGAAAATGTGGTATGCACGGGAGATTGAGTTGCCGAACATAATCGGTCCAGATGAAATCAAGTTCCAAGATCATAAATGCAGCACCGCCCTCTCACCTAAACATCCACTTAAATCAAATAATATTGGACCTTCAGTAGCACAAACGGTGGCTGTAATCATAATCTCCCCACTTACCTTGGCTATAAATAGAAGAAAGTTGGGAGAAGAAGGGGTTCAGAAAATTGGAGAGAAAAAAGCCTAGTGAGTGAGTATCAACTGGGCGTTGCTTTGAGTCTCTCTGCCGAGAACGACCCATAGTAGGAAATCCTTAAGCCCACTACAAATAAATTGTGAGCCCAAGTGATCTAAGGCCTAGAAGCCTTATACCTGGTTCTTACAACTTTACTGCTAGGTTATTTCTTACAGTATGTTTTTTAACCGTGCTGACATGTTCGCTGTATGGATCGTTCATGGCCCACTCTAGTTAGTTTCAATCTAAGCCCAAGGCATAAAATATAGTGGCATAAAATATAGTGGATTTCTTGAATTTTCACCGATAGCCTTTGGGCTGTGCATCAAGCCCATTTTCGAGTTTCGGTTTAAACTTCCCAACCCAACATAAACCTCATTTGTTGGAAAGGAAACTTTTTCGCCCCCGACAACTGACACCTCCTTCTTTGTGGCCGCTTAATAGAAAATCCATTTACCAATGAAGAAATGTTAAATTACATGTTATGCTTTGGGGTTTTCACAGTCAATTTGGACTTTGGATCAGATTGAAAAAATGTCACTCAAACTACCTATTTCACTTTGGTTGTATATGATTTTACTGCCATTGAAAGTTATATGTTATTCACTTATTTGATAGTACCACTACGTAGTGGTGAATTTTCTCTCCTCATTGTGCTTGTGGTGCCATAGCTAGAAAGTCCTGATCACTTTGGCCTTAACTAGATTTTAGATATTGGTGTTATTAGATTAAAAAGAGTCAATTCGTGATTTAGTCAGCAAAGGTAGTATTATTTGCTCTGTAATTTAGCATAAGACTTACAAGGGTATAGGATGTATCATTATTCATGCATCCCCAAGCTTGTGAATATTGATTATATTCTCTTCTCCCTTGTTTATATCCCTCTACTCCCTCCTCCCCCCCAACAAACAACCCTGATTATATAGTCATTTCCTATAAACACCACCCCCATATCTTTTTCTTCTTTCCCAAAAAACATATATGCATATACCAAAGCCAAAAAAAAGTGGCAAATGGTTATGTACAGCAACTGCTCATAGATTAGAGGGAGCAATAAATTAAAGCTAATAAGTACTAAAACCAGCAGGTTCTCCAAGTTCTTCCACCTCTTTTGCCAGTTCTTCCACCTTTTTCACCATCTCCATCAATAAGAACATAAAGGTTGCTATTGTATATCCTTCACCATTCTCTATAGTTGCTAGCTTTGAGGGAGAAATGACCAAGCTGAACTCTAGTCTCTTTGACTTCAACTTTGGCACTATTTTCTCTGCATGGCATACTCTCATTTTCAAGATACTCTCTCTAAGCTCTCTTAGAGTGCTTGCAAGTAATGAGACAACTGCTTCGCATGGTTCTTTGAACAAGTGTCTCAGAGTTGTCGAGGGCTAATAACACAATTCAAATAAAAGAAATAAGTGATTTTTCAATGACATTAGTTATAGTGATATTAAGGATGTTACAAAATTTTCTATGTAATATATATATATATATATATATATATATATATATATAAAAGTAGAGACCTCATGTTGGAAATCATGAGGTTCTGCCAAGTAGTGTATTCTATATAAAGAGAATTGAAGTATTCTCAAGTGCCACATTAAAGATAAGAATAAATTAAATATTGACTTTTTATTTTATTTTGGTTTATTGTTTCAAGACTTTTCTAATTAAAAAAAAAAAAATTGTATCATTTGATTCAATATTTCAAGACTTTTTATCTCTTACACATACACACAAAACTCTGCATTTTAATGCACCATTTTCACCTCTTGCACTTCCACCCTTTTATATATATCTACCCATAGTTTTTCATGTCATATCATGTCAAATACACACAAACAAAAAATGATGTCATTTACCTTCAATATTTCCATGACATCTACCCAGCTCTAATATTGTTGTTTCATCTAATCTTAACCCGTATGAGTTGGCTACAACCAAGGAAGGGGGACTTGCATTTTATATTGAGTAACAACAGCAATTACAATTTTAATATTAAAGTCGAAAGTTATGAATTTGTGAGTTTTGTAAATGATGTAGATGTGATTGACTGTGGGTGTTTGAAATGTGTATTTTGTTTTAAAATAAGGAGAAAGAGAAAGACACATTGTATATCAACTTTTATTCTATAATATTCCTTCAAAGTTTTTTTTTTTTTTTTTTTTTTTCAATTGAATAATTATAATAAATATGTGTGTGCAATTTATAATTGTTACTTTTTATGATGAATTCATTACTAATAAAGTTCTATAACAATTATGCTATAATACATATACAACATTCTTCAAAATCATCTTACATAAAATATTACAACATTATCCGTGCATCACATGAATAACTTACTAGTTCTTATAAATTGATATGTCATCAGTTAACAAAAAAAAAAAAAAAATTATGATATTAATTTATTATGGTATTGAAGTAATAAAAATTGTATTCATTATTACATCAATTTATAAACTTTTTATACTTTAATTGATAGTAATTTTATCAATTTCCTATAAGTTATTGTGCTCGACCTTTATTGGTTAATTGACTACTATAATAGCAAATGAATTGAATTATGTACCTGTCTAGGAGATTGAAGACAGCCTTCCATTGAAATGATGGTTGCTGTCAGCTCTCTAAGATGCTCTCCCATCTGCAGATATCTTCCCCAAGGGTAGTAAAGCCCAAATTTTCCATGCCATGGCTCCCATTTTGCAAAATTTGCCTAAAATTAAAATACAGTAGAATTTTCTGAGCATCATTTTCCCTTTTCTTGATAAGATTTATATAAACAAAGATGACAATTATCAATTTTCAAGGAGAGAAAGAGCTTAAAAGAACATTAAGAGACTCTGTATGTCTGAGCTTAAAGCAACATTCAGCTAACTTTAGGTCATTCAAGTTCCACGATTAATAGTTAGTAAACATGTCTCTCTTTCTAAGGATAAGGTATATCTTGCATCATTGCTTTCACAAAATCACTGATTTATATCATATTATCTAGTAGCTTAGAAAACATGCATGTTTAATAGTAATGAACTTTTATGGTGTTTTAGAGGATTAGCTAATTGATAGCTTATTGGTATAAGATAATTTGAGTCAAAAGAAGAAATATTATACCAATGACTCATCCTTCGACTTGGAGTATAAGACAGATTTGCAACTACTAGAATTTTTGGCACTGGGCTGACTTTCTTTTTCGTTCACAATACCGAAGTATTCTTCCATGCATCCTGCAAGAAACAACATAAATTTTATAAGACAGACTGACATCGTGGTTTACTATATGTAGCTAAAAAATCTACTGTATATGTTCTTTTTTGCTTTAATAAAGAAGCTTACCTTCAATAGATCGCGCAAGGTCTTCAAATTTGGATGCTATAGAGTCATGAAGTTCATCACTAGCCCATATTGGGAAGATGAGCAAGCTTATGAAAATGCAGATGGCAAAACCCATCCCGATTGTTAAGAGACGTTCGCGTGCTATTTGCAAGACCTTTACAGCACGTACACCCGATACCACAACTAGATTGAAGGTGAGGATGAAAATCAAGGCCCCGTAGTCATATCTCTTCTTAATTCTTGGGACTAATCGTGCATATGTTGCTGCTGCAGCTGAAAAAATGAGAATAGAGTTATTAAGAAATAGGTTTGATTATGAAGATTAAAGACCTAGGCTACTATGCATATATAGTGGTCATGTTGAGACTAACAATATATATGCATGACGTTTGTGTTCTTTGATAACTAATTTAAGCTTTGGTATATTTTGCATGATCCCATATTTGATCTGTCATTACACTTTAAAAAGGTTGAAGTGTTAATTTAGTCATTTAACTTTTTCCTTTCAGTGAAAGGAAAGCCTTGCCTTTTGCCTAATGAAGTGAATGAATATATGCACTTCTCCTAGGATTATTGCTGTTATGACCAACTAAGCAATGTATGCATGGTTCCCTTCTCACATATAATAATAATAATAATAATAATAATAAGAACTTTATGTTATAAACTAATAAACAGGATGACCTCTATAGTAAAAAGCTGCACTGTAGAATGCCACTTCAGTATCCCACCACCAACTAATAAGCTTCTTTCTCTTTCATTGGTAAGGCATGCATCATCAACAACTGATAACTTATTAAGAAAAGAGTAATTAATTTTTGAACTTAAAAATTTTGATGGAACACACATAGATAGAGAACTTGGACACATAAGTGACAAACTAGCTATACTCCATTACTATATCAATTAATGGCATTTTTTTCGACTTTTTTTAATCTTTCTGTTTATAAGAACTAAGTGAACGTTTGTGTGACACAATTCCCTCATGAAGAAGAACTTGTACTCGAATTCCCTTCCCCATGTATCATAAGCCAAAAAAAAAAAGTAAACTATGTGTTACTATTAATAATAACCACATTGATAAGCTATCACTTACCAAAAATAAAAACAAAAATGCCTACAACAATTGCGTGACCAATCTTCCCACCAACTTCTTGAGCTAAAGCTGCTGCTAAACACCCTAGCCCACCTCCTAATATGGTTCCCATTCCACGGTTCAAACCCTTGCTTAGTGTAGCACCTGCAATATTATACGAAGGCAGCAAAAAAATGAAATTTGAAGACTTGGGACTTTTTTTAGGGACCATATATATTAGACTATAAATCCATAACAATATGTATGATAAACAAACAAACCTGCATAGAACTCAAAGATGACCACAACAGTCATTATAGCCCACATGGCATTATCTCCAACTTGAACATAAATAGGATCCAAGAGGAAGAGAAGTGAAACCAAAACAAGGGCAACTCCAACTTTGGTACTGTGAATAACTCTTCTCATGTCATGCTTAGTTTTCTTTTCTCTAAGGTAGGAAACAATGGGAGGAAGAGAAAATTGGATCTTCTTATTGTTTTCTCTTAGAAAGGAAATAATGGGTTGAAGAGAAAATTGAAATTTCTTCTTCTCTTTAAGAGTAACTCCAACTCCCTCTCCATCTGGAATATCTATCACAGCTGAGCCCATATTGGTGATGAATACTAAACTCTCTTTGTTCTTTCCTCTTTTGACTTGAATTGAGCTTCACTTTCTTGTTGAGAAGTTTGAGTTGGAGAGAAAGAGAAACCATCTATATATACACATGGCAAACCATGAGAATGCATGTCAAATTAGTGGGTAGATGATTAGCTTTAGCTAGCAACAGTTGAAGCCCGAAAGTGGACATAGGACCTATGCACTTGAAGCCAAATACATGGCCTATTGAAATGAGGCATGAAAAACCACATGTAAGATTGCATTTTATTTCAATGGGGACACAATAGTTTGAACTTAGTGACTCTAGTGGAACACGCTTGCACGGCACGACGGTTCCTTATCATACATGTATTGTTTTGTTTGTGGAGCTTAGTCTTTTCACAACACTACCTCTATATGCAATTCCAAATGCATGCTCACCGTAGAGAGAAATGCATATTCAGCAAGGGCAGAGAGGTGGTGTACTATAGTCTATAATGCATGCTAGTTCTTCAGGTAGGGTTTCCAATTATATATCCCACTTCTTCTTTTTTCTTCTAAGTAATATGTGTATTCATATATCCCAATACATATATATATATATATATATACATACATATTGGTAAGTAGTAGTAGTAGTAGTAGTACTATATCGCACTATATATAGTACTATACGACCCTTTAATACATTTATATTGCTTGTAGACTAGAGACACCATACGATATATAAACCCGACAAAATTAGTCTTTCACCAAACTTATCAATTATTATTTTCAATGTTTGTGTGGCTGCAAACCTTGTGGACAAAAGTACCAAGTGCCAAGTTCAATAGGCGATCATTCATATACGACCCTTAATTTATTCATGCCTGCTTCTTATGCATGTATGTTTCATTGGGAATAAAGAATACAAGTAAAATTGAGGATATATAAATATATATATATATATATATATATATTAATTTCATTGATATATGTAATACCAATGAAATTTATTGTCATTTCAATTTATGTATCTTTTATAATAAAATTGATACTAGGTTCTACTAGTAGTAGTAGTAGCAGCATTAAACTAGTTTCATTTCATATGCAGTATATATGTACGGAGTTAAATGAAATATACGGTAGGAAAGCGTGCATAAATGTACACGTTGTGATTCTGAGAGATTACCTCGGATGTTTATATTTACTATTAGACGATTGTTATATCCGTACTTGAAAATACATATTTTAAAAAGAGGGGGTTGAAAAATGTGTCGGGTGCATTATAATAAGATAAAAAGGCTTACCCTGCTGCTAATAATAGTGATGAACAATTAGAAAATGACACCACCTTTTACTATATAGTGGGCTACCACGCATTGTGCCACTATTTTTTGTCTGTTACGTGCTCATGTTTGCTAGTATTTTCTCAATTAATTAGTACTCCTGCTATTCATCTATGTTTTAAATTTGTTGATCATAGAAATTCCATATATAATATGAATTCCAGATTATTGGAGATTGGTTCAATTATATGATGGTCAAAAGGTTGCGTACAAATATTAATATTAAACTAATTGATTAATTTAGTGTGTCATTTTAGCAATTGATTTAGAGCACTACCGGAAATCCAGAGGAAGATGAGTTTTTGTTTGGTTTTGTTTTCTAATTTTTCTTGTTTGTTTTTGTTTTTGTTTTGCATAGAACAAGTGAGGAAGGGGACTCAAAATTAATTAGTTCACTGTTGAAGATACTATTAGGGAGCCCAAAAACCCTTTAAGATATAAATCCATAGGAGTCCAAAAACTACTTAGATCTAATTAGTAATTATAACTTAATTAGAACCAAGCAGCCAACTTAATATTAGTGGGATGGCACGAACAATAAACATAACCTAATTTAGTTTTAGAATTACAGGCACATTTTGATAGCATGAAAGTTTGATTTCCCATTTACATTTGATTCTTAACACCGGTTTAGTTGGAGTATTTCAAATCTTGAAGAGTTTTAGATTAATTCTTAACAATTTAAACACGCAAGGATTAGAATAATTGAAAGTTAACATAAGTTAACATTTTTGTTGTTCCACTATACTTAAAAATTGATTAACACTGTATTTTTAAAAATATAAATTGTATTTGTCTAAAATAATCTTCTAAAAACTCATATTAAAAAAAAAAAAAAGCAAATAACTAATTATTTGACAATTATGGATAGTTTTTTAAATAATAAAAAAAAACCTTTAATTTGAACATTAATAATCATCTTATTTAGTGAAGAAATAAATATATTATTTCTAAATTTAAACTATTTGTAGTAAATTTTGAGGAAATAAAACAGAAGTAAAATTTTGAATTAATTAGCAAATACGGGTAATCCTCTAAAATATAGGATATACGAAAATTGACATTTTCTACCTAAGGGAATTATAATTCTATCTTTCAGAATTTGATATTTTCTTAGAATTTATAATTCTGGCGAATTTTATATATATATATAATGAAGAATCTTTTGACTTGGGCTAATGGATCTTTTTTTATTTTTTCTTTTTGAGAAGAGGGTTAATGGATCTATCGCTCAACAAACACCGTGTATTTACCGCGGAAATCTCTTTCTTGACTTTAATTTGAAAGCGTGTTTGGCCTTTTGCTTTCTTCGCAGCAACTGCCTCGAAGTGGAGAAGAGCAAAAAAAGATTTGTTGTTGTTGGTAGCACTGTTAAATTTATATTATATTATATTATATTATATATATATATATATATATATATATATATTGTATGGCATGGGACCTCCAAGCCTATGTGGGCCTTGAACCCCAACTTTACAATGTGGCCTATGGTCCCGACACCCTTGTCAGAAAATGGGCTTAGGGCCTACTAAGGCCATGGATCCGGGCCTCATGTCATTATGCCCGGTCCAAAACCCGTTAAGCAAGCCATTGTAATATATGCTCATCTTAGTTCACAGCCCAGGAGTTGCCCGGCAAATCACATCTCAGATGAGGGCAGGAATGCTCGGGAGCACTGTATCCCGGTGACTCGATATCGCCTGGGGAAGTATCGCTGCCGAACATCCCTCTTGAGGTGGGAACCAGTTCCAATGCCACTCTTACCACACCCCACTCCCAACTAAACACCCACTTAAGGATAACAACATTGGACCTCCTTTCCACTAACTACAAAAGTAATCATAACTCCCCACTAATTTTTGGCTATAAATATGAGAAGCTAAGGAAGAAAGGGGGTTGTTGAAAGGTTCTGAAGGAAACTGAGAGTAGGAGTGAGAAAGTATCAGCCTAGTGCGGTAACAGTAGAGACAGAGAAAGAGAGAGCAAAATAATTCAGAGGGAGAGGCAGCTATGTTGGGTCTCTGCATAAGGCATTACCTAAAGTAGGAAATCCAAGCCCATATTACAAATAGATTGTGAGCCCAAGTGAGGCCCGGCCCATCTAACTCACTTTTGGCGCGCATATATATATATATATATATATATATATAACCACTCACACAAGTGTGCTAGCATCATATAGGGTATAAAGTATAAACATGTAATTTTTGCTGAATTTGAGATGGGTCTAAATTCTTGATGCATGCTGACTAGAAGGAACTTCATCAATTGCTGAAAAGGCACCTGGAATGCACATTGTTTATTAATGAATTTAAGAAAAGCTTGCACTATTTTTTTTTTCTTGTACGAAAATTGTACCTTCATGGGACCTTGAGACCCTAATTAGAATCATGATGTCTAGAAGCATTAATTCCCTTTAAATAAATAAAAAAGCAGAGGAGAAAACCATCTTGAATTTGTTTATAATGAACTCTGACTATCACAATTCACAGGATCAAACAGTCAAATTATATTAATTTTAAAAAATGGAGCTACCCTTAGTGATTGCTTTTTAAAAAATTTTGAGTGCTTGCCATAATTACCATACAACTCAACCATAACCAGAGTCAGCTATGATATTGACAAAAACCTTCCCGTTGAAAGCTACTGATCTTGGATATGGTTAACCTAATACCATAATGTGTCTACAGTGTAATATCCTTTTTGAGGGAGAGTCATTTGGGATCACATTTTTGTATGCTTCTGATCATTAGAAATGATAAGAGCCTAAGATAAGTTGATTTCAGCATGTGAAGAAGCATTTCATTGTCATGCATAGTTTCAATCAGAAAATGATTGTTTTTGTCAAAAAAAAAAAAAAAATCAGAAAATGATTGTTACTTTAATTTTGCCGTTTCATACAAATTGGAAATTTCGGGGTTAGTCTAGTACGATGTTTGGTTATGTTTAGAAAATAGTGATTAATACACCAATAAAAAAGAGTGAGTTGTGTTGATACCCATTTTTGACAAAGGGCACAACAGCAGAAAAAACCCAACAATATGGAGAATGTGAGAAAGGGAAAATAATAAGGAAATAAGGAAACAAGCCCAGCAGGCTAAAATGGCAGGATTGATGGCTGGCAATCCCGCAACCAAAAAAAAAAAATAAAAAAAGAGGTAAAGAAGAAGTAAATAGGCCGAGGAAACCCAAAGAATGAAGTAGTAAGCCCATGAGAATAAAAAGAGGTAAATGGGCCAGAGAAGCTTGGGAAATGAATTAGTAAACTCAATGGATCAGCCTAAAGCCCAATAAGTCCAAAAAGTAATAAGAGGTAAAGATGTGGTAATTGGGCCGAGGAAGCCCAAAGGATCTAGCAAAAAACCTATGAGAGTAAAAGAGGTAAAGAGGAAGTAAACGGGTTTAGGAAGCCTAAGGAATGAAATAATGAAATGGGCTGGCACAGTAGGAATGTTGGCCAACAAAGCCCAAAAGAGGTAAAAATGTGCAAGTGGGCCTAAGAAGCCCTGAGCAAAAGACTGATGAAGAAGTGGGCTAGCACGGTAGGAACATCAACCCACAAGTTCATAGGGTAACACGAAGAAAAAGAGAAGGTAAAGCTATAGTAGGCACGATAAAGTGGTATGGTAGGATCAATAGCCAAGAGGCCCATGGACACAAGAAAGAAAAACATGGGTTCAACAGGAAGATGAAGACCTTTGCCCAAGCAACGCCCAATCCAAGAAGGGATAAAAGGCAGAAAAAATGAACTCAAAAGTTCACACATCCTTCACACCACAAAAGATAAACACCAACCAAAATGTACATCAAAATCAAACAAACACGGAGGCAGCAAAAATGGTGTGAAGGTCAGAAAGAAACAAATTCAGACGTAATGGAGCATGCACAAAGGGCCAGGGCACCACCTACATGTATCCAGCCAATACATTGGAGGTGGGCCACGGGTCAAGGCATTCAGAGGGTGCAGTCTGGCGATGGGAAGAAAGAGGGAGTCTATTTTGGGGTTCTCGCTCAAACTTCTTTGGGGAGAAATGTCTTACTGGGATGACATCTTATCCAAAGAAGTAAGTGTGGGCTGAGACCATTTGATGCATGCCATAGAGGTGGGTGATGAAGAGACTTAATCCTTATCCAAATGAGGGTGGTGAGAAAATAGAGAGAAGAAACAAGACAAGCAATTTTGTCTAGGAATGGGGAGTGGTGCAACCAACATATTCAGAGCAATGGTAGTGACTGAGCAGCCGGCAGGCTAGTGGACAATCTTAGAAGGACACTCATAAGAAGCCAAAAGCAATTGAGGAGTAAAAATGGTAAATCCCACCATGGTAGATAGTATAAAAAATGGTAGCTGTGAACAATAAAGGAGGATGGAGGGAACGTAAAGAAAAAGAGGTAGAACAAGAAAGGAAAGAGAGAAAAGAAAAGAATATACAAAAATCAGAGAGGCATAAGTGGTAGGAATAGAGGCATGCATCAATAGACTACCTTTTTCTCTCCCTCTTGACAGACCCACTCTCTGAGAGATTGAAGATTGAAGCTTAAACCATTTAGGCCCTTTGTCTGAAGTGCATAACTTCTATGGCATAAGCCTTCCTCGAGGTTACTCACATTGGGGATTAGTTCCCTTTTTTGACTTGCATTTGCTGAGAAATTAAACCTACTCTTCAGGCAAACATGTTTTTCTTTTATGCTTGTTAGGTGATTGGTTTACCATTCAGTTAATGAACTGTCCGCTGTAGCATTATTTCTATTTGTTGTATTATTCTACCATAACCTTATTTAGCTACTTTCCTTTGTTTCGGTGTTAATGTTATTTGTTTAGTATTATAATTGTTCTGTCATACTGTATTCCTGTTATAACATCTGTAATAGTTGCTCTTGCTGTGAGGATGTCGCACACTCAATGCTTCTGCCAAAACGCATCTATATTGGGACAATTTGACTTGTGCGCAAACTGGCCTAAAGTGTATTTCATTTAGGCCAGCCCCAACTCTCTTACCTCAAATCCACGGGCCGTAGTATGGCAAGAGAGATCAAAGCCCAACAACACAAAAAGGCCCACCACAAGTTGATTCAAGCTAATTGAGAAAACGAAAAAAAAAAAATAATAATAATAATAATAGTAGTAAAGAAAGAAAAAAAATAACATTAATAAAGATAGTAAAAATTTATATCTCAATCAAGAATGTAACAAAAAATATGACTTATGATAGAATTGAATGGCAAAAAAGAATGCATGTAGTAGATCTTGACTAGTTTGTTAAGAATTTACATCTAAACTTAAAATTTTGGAACTAAAGACTTAATTTTTGTTGTTGTATAATATAGATGCCAAGTTGCCAACAACTTCGAAAGAAACAAGGAATAGGTCATTTCTTTGGTTCAGTTAATTTATAGGTCAAGTTCTATAACTCAAAGCCATCTATTATTAATTCATACCTTATTTTCATTTTAAAAGAGAATGCGTAACTTTTTAAGGTATCAAACATTTCAAGTTACAAATGTACATTTATATAAATAAATTAATAAAAACAAATTCATCCAAACACATTGGTCAAACTAAGGCATAATTTTAAATTGTCGTTCAATAGTAATTTTTTTTTTAATATAAGATAGAAATTTTAATCTAATCTAATCTAAATATATGTGTGTAAAATTCTCTCTTAGAAACTTGAATTATGACCCTTACTCTCTATACTCTACAAAAACTGTGTACTTATAGAGTGACCATCGCGTCAATAATGCGTATAAATAATAGTTAACTTTTTAATTATTGATTCTTTTTCTTTTTTAATTTTAATTATTGACCCCGTAGAGGAGATATTCGTTCTTCCTTCTCTTGGGTTCTTCGACACCTTTCTTGAACTTTAACCATAGATTCTCAATGCTCATTATCTGGCTGCCAAGGGGTATATATATATATATATATATATATATATATATATATATATATATATATATATGCTACTTTCCTTGTTTATTTTTGTCTTTTACTTATATTTTCAAGAACAGAGTTGCGCACTTTGAGTATATCAATCACACATGCTCTTTCAATGCTCCTGACGTAAGGCATAATTAAGCATGCACATTTTCGTAGTGTACCTACAATTTTAGGTAAAAAAAAACTAATAAAGCCCAATATTAAAAGGGTCTGATTAAGAGCATACATTAACAATCTATTTTAAGAAAATTTTTATTAGAAATTGAAAAAATTGTCACTTTTTGACAGCTTTTTCAATTTCTGATAAAATTTTTCCTAAAATGGTTTACTAAGGCATACGTTAGCAAAACCCATATTAAAATCTTTCCTTATTCTTTTTTGGTTTTTGACTTAAGTTTTTTTTTTTTTTTTAAATAATTCAATACTTATAATAAAGGCAGAGAATTTGAATTCTAAATGTTTTCATTGAAAATACCAAAAAGTATCAACTAATTGAACTACAAAACTCTTTAGCATTTTTAAATTAAGGTTAATGAACTTGATTCACAGTGTATTTAGGATTTTGTAAAATAAATGAATGATATAGAAAAACAAATTTAAAATACAAAGAATTATTGAGATATAAAAAGTAAAAATGAAAAAAAAAAACATAAAATTCTATTATTTTGGTTATTGTGCTTTTATTTTATTAGACATAAAACAAGAGAAAAAAAAAAATAAGACTATAAATTAATGGAGTAGTTTATGAACAATTCAAATTCAGCTCAAGGAAAAAACTGTTTATCTTTAACAAACAAATCGGGTTCAAGTCTAGGTTTAGGTTTTAATAATATACGCATCAAGTTCAAACATAAAAATGTATTCATAAACAAATTCGTGAGTATAAGACTCGGTGTAACTATTTCTAATATTATATATTTATATGTATACATGTATAAAAATATACTTGTATAGAGTTTAGTTAGATTGTGAAAGTTTGTGAATAAGTATATATATATATATATATAAATTATAAGATGCTAAACTATCATTTGTAATTTATTATTAATATAAATAGTACATTTCGTAGTAAAATTCATACATAACTTTGAACAATATCTAAATATTATAAGTTCAAGAACGAAAATTATTTTTCCTAATTAACTCGAACAATATAATTTCAACTATTGTTTAATTATTAATTATTATTATGAATTTATTATTTTGTAAAAAAAAAAAAAAAAAATCATGATGATTACTTTATACAGGGAAAGAATATGTTAATCATTTTTCTCATAAAAAAAGTTTGAACTTATTCAAGGAGAATTCAAACTCAACTTGTATTCGAAATAAAATTTAAAAAAAAAAAAAAACAATTTTTTAATTTTTAATATTCAATTCGGCTCGATTCCATTTAGACCCTAAAAATAATGGATCATGATCCTCAAAATTGAAAAAATGGACAAAAGTTGAAAAAGAAATGAACCTTTTTATCCAGAAAGGAAGAAAAAGGGAAGTTCATTACGTTGTTTCGTTCCATTCATTTTCTTCTTCCATCGACTACACTCTTCTTCTAATAAGTTGTAAGTTGTACCAGTAAAATTGTTTTTGAAGTCAAGTCCGTGGCACGGAAAACATCCGTACTTTGCTGACTTGAATTGAATGATAAAATTTATATTGTTTGATTACCTTTACCTATATCTATCTTTTTGTGCTATCTAATTGGATCAATATCCTGCTATGTCATTATAGTTGCTGCACCGTCATTCCACTCGGTAGTCGGTACCTACAGTCTCGGAGTCCAATCCCCACCTCGATCTCCCATTTGTGCACCAAAAAATCCAGTTGCGTCCCAAAGCACTACGCTCTTCAAAGCATGTTTAGGCATGTTACTCCATTGTTCTCCAAAATAAAATTAAACAAAGAAAAAAGATTGGCATGTCATCGCACTTTTATTATTATTAAAAAAAACGTTTTTAAAATAGATAGGATTTAGAGATAACTATGGAGTTGGACAATGTCAAATTATGAGTATTTCGGGGATGATGCCAAGGTATGTGTTAAAATAAAGTATATAAATAATTTAAATTTATATATATACATAATCGAGGTGGTGTAAGGAAAGTAAAACTTATCCCCAACCAGTCATGAAGGAGTTCATGGATTAGGATCGTTAAATTTTGGGATTTTTTCTATTCATTGTTAGAATGAATAAAGGAGTTCATATATTAGGATCATTGAATTTTTAAAATCTTACATGTTCACTGCTAAATGAATGAGCATTAAATTTTTTCCATAATATTTTCAATTATTAAATAAATGTTAAAATAACGTTAATCAAAGTTTGTTTAAAAAAAGAATAGGTTATTGTCCTATATTGTTTAAGAGTGTGTTGTGTGTAGTATAACATGCCACACCCTCCCTTAAAAGTTATCATGACTTTTGAGTGGAGTTGTGATGTGTTTTTGTGTTAAAACCCCTTTCTCTCTCCTTTGTGTGTGTGTGTGTGTGTTTGTTTCTCAAAAAAAAAAAGTTTGTTTAAATGTTGATGATGTGATAATATTCAAATCATTATTGTAATATTTAACAATTGAAATTTTCATAATTTTATTTTGGAGTTAACCTAAAAACTTTAAAACTTACGTCTCAAATTTGAAGGTCGTGGGTTGTAGAGGTTATTTTGGTTTCATTATAATTGCAAGCTACCTCTAGCCTCATATTTTACGCATTAGTCACAAATAATTTGTTCAAAACCATTATATTTGGGTCAAGAATTTTGTAATTCAATCGGTTGTTATCTCCTAGTGTTTTCAATAGAGATATCTAGGATTTATATATATCCTCCACTCTCAACTATCGAATTATCAAAAAAATAATTAATTAAAAAAAAAAAAAAAAACACCCCACTATGTTTGGTAACTTTTTAGTAACAAAAGCCATGTCTAACCTTTAATAACAATAATAAAATTTAAAAAAAGTGATAACAAAAATATTATTGTTTGATGTGTCTTACAACAATTAGATGTGGGATTCGAATCTAGATTCTCTCTATAGAAAGACCAAAGCATGTTAACACGTTATAAGACTTATGACATTATATTGTATGTGTAAACAACTATATATATATAATGCTTAGTATTTATAGGATACTAATCTTATGCTATAATAACCCTAGACTACCTCAGATTAATCCTAGGGTCACTATACAAGTAATATAGTTAGGATTACAAATGGTACAGTACGTACTTAAGCCTTAGACATTCATATATTCTTAAGAGTACTCACATCTGATTTTGCATCTTTAGGGAAGTTATCTCTTTAAAAGGCTGCTTTTTATACTTTAATTAACTACTTACTCCCGATCGCTATCCCTTCGTAACCCCATAAAAATATCCTTTCTTTATAAATATTTATTAGTTTTACCTTCTCTTTAAATCAAGTAAAATTAGCATCCCCCTCAAAAAAAAAAAAAAAAAAAAGTAAAATTAGCATCAACATTTAAATATTTATTAATTTTCAACATTTAAATCAAGTAAAATTAGTATCAACAAACAGCCTCCTCCATTTTTTTTTTCTTGAAAAGAATAAGAAAGGATGTTAAAACTTGTTACGCACATCAATCCAAAACCATTATACCAAGGCCATAAAGTGTAGATTATAACAGACAAATCCCTCGTATCCATCTACACAAATCTTGAAAGTTGAAGAACCCAGAAAACTGAATAATTGGACAAAAATAGGAGAGAGTGAGAGGAAGGCATGAACAAAGGAGACCTTGTTGGAGCTGCAATCAAAAACGTTGATCTAGAAAAAGACATTCTTATCTTATTTGACCATACTGTCGTTGCAAAGTCGCGTACCCATATCACCGCCGCTGAGAGAGAGAGAGCTACACTCCTTTGTAACAATTAATATTGAGCAGTGTAATTTTTTGCAAATTTTTTAACAGTGAAATTAACAAAATTGGGTGTGGATTTTTTTTTTTTTTTAAATGATTACTAGCTTTAGGTGCATAACATCCTGTATTTAGATCCAAGAAAAAACTAATATTGTAAATCCTGCTTCATGTAACAAGTGATCATTACACAAAACATGATATTAAAATCCTCCCATATGAACTTCTCAATGATAGTTTTTAAAGTTCATTAGTTTGATCATACACATCAATCAAAATTGATATATGCATGATATGCTATTAATAAATCAACTATATACATTTTAAAATAAAAATTATTATCACATTAGATTTACACACTTCCTAATCAATTCGAGTCTAAAACAAAATCATCATGAATATAATTAGATTGTATGAAGAGATTGTTAGACAATGATATAAAGTATAAAGTTTGATTAAAGAATTAACGTATAAAGAGGAATGGAAATAAAATTCAACCAACATATAGACGAGAATAATGACTTATTGCACCATTTCATTTCCTTGTCCCTAATGTAATTGATTTTTTTCCTAACAACTTGCAAAGATGGGTGGGCCAAATTGGACTGCGAGAAAAGGGGCACTTTGTACGATTTAAGATTCAACCAGGCAATTGAGATAATATCATATATGACTGAAATTCCATCAGTTGATGTGACCAAGTAGCATGTAATATGCGTTAATATTTTTCAAATTGATGAAATACACGTAGAAGATGCTGGTTAAAGTGGAGCAATAATAATAATAATAATAATAATAATAATAATAATAATTATTATTATTATTATTATTATTATTATTATTATTATTATTATTATTATTATTATTATTCGATAGTTGAAACTTGAGAGAGAAAATTTGAATTCTGAATATCTCTGCTAAACCCTAATCTTAATTAATCTTGTCATTGAGTAGTTCTACTAATTTCCCGTATTTGGAGAAATCTGTGGTTATAATGCTAGTGTCAAAATATGAGATAATAATAAGCAGTAAAAAGTTAAACAATTATTCAAAATAATAATAATTATAAAGAGTTTTTTTTTTTTTTTATGAGAAATAATTATAAAGAGTTAAACATGGATGAAATCAATTATCTTAATAGAAGAACGAATGGGCTAAGTTCCACACTACTAAGAAATGAGTAAGAATGCATGTTTATTGTTAGAGCACATATGATTGCAAGGTCTCTACTTGTAAATCACCTATATATGTTACTTGTACTCTACGATCATGAACAATATTAATAATAATTAATAAAAGTTAGAATCTTTTTTGTTTGTTGTCATTGATGTTCATGAAATTTATAGGATATATAAGAAGATGTATTAATTATTCTCCCTTCATTCAAATTAGTGTCAAGGTCGAGTTTAATGTCAGATCTCTTATGCAAAAAGCAAAGAATAAGTTTTTTTTTTTTTTTGAGGAAGACACGTAACATACTCTTATTCAAATAAGCCTAATAAATCGGCTTGAAATACATCATGAAAATGTGAAGGAATATCCTCCATCCAAACTAACAAATCTGGAATGCCAGCGGCATGTCTCGCCAGATTATGAGCTAAAACATTACAATCCCTCTTAACATGAGAGTAATGTAATTCTTCAAAATGTCTAGATAAATGTTTGGCCTCTTCAATGAGCAATCCCATTGGTGTTAGCAACCTTCCTTCCCCCATTAACCCTTTGATAACAAACAAAGAGTCACCCTCAAGTACTACCCTTTTTACCCCCACATCCAAAGCAAAAACCAGAGCCCATGCCGCTGCCGTTGCCTCAACATCCTCACTGCCTAGCTCCTGGTGTACTGGTTTTGAGCATGAGGCAATTATAGAGCCCTGATGATCTCTTATAACTACACCAATGCCAGACTTCTTTTCATGTTTGAAGACGGCGCCATCGAAATTTATTTTGAAAAGCTCCGATGGTGGTGGCCTCCAAAAATTTCTGGTATTGCGGTTCTGCTGCACTGGAGTAGTCACAGGAAGTTACCGAGCATGATATTCAGCTAGCCAAGACTTTGAAATCTGAGGAATTTGGTGAAGTGAGTCCGCCGGTTGGTTGAGACGAACCCGGTTCCGCTGGTTCCAGATTGTCCAAGCCGTTACAGCAAAGACCTCTGTTTGATGGTTGTTTGCAATTAACCACGACAGCAGCTCCTTGAAGGTCACGAACTGAACATCACACCTGAACGTCCAAAGCTCCAAGTCCGACCACACCATATCTAGTTCTGGGCAGGACCACATAGCATGCAATGCATCTTCATCATGGCCGTGACATCTGACACAGACGGAGTCCGTTGTAATAGTTCGACGGAATAGTGCCTTCTTTGTCGGCATAGCTTCACGGCATGCACGCCACAGCAGAGTTTTCACCTTGGGGGGAACTCGGAGTGACCATATTCCATTCCACAGCTTCTTCTCTTCGTTTATGGATACTTGTGGTTCAGCAGGCAGCTCCTCTTCCATTTTTAAGAATTTGTAACCGGTCTTGCAACTATAGTGACCATTGCTTGAGTGAGGCCAATATAGGATATCTTCGGAAGCTCCACTACTTAAGGGAATGGTCTTGATTAGCTCTGCCTCCTCTGTACAGAACAGACCGTGTAGCATCTCATCATCCCACCTCCTCCTACTTGGGTCTATAAGAATATCCACTCTAGAGTTTTCAAAATCTGTCAAAGGAGAAGAAGTTGCTTGTGGTGGATGTTTTCTTGGCAGCCAATGATCTTGCCAAATTCGGATTTTTTTTCCATCACCGACTCTCCATCTAGCTCCCCTTCGAATGACATCCCTCCCTACAAGTATACTCCTCCAAGCATAAGACCCCATCCTTGACTCCTTGGCCTCCATAATGGTTGAATTCGGAAAAAACCGCGCCTTGAACACTTTGTAGAAAAGGGAGTTATGATTATGCAAGAGCCTCCAAGCTTGCTTTGCTAATAGAGAGTCATTGAATTTTACTAAGTCTCTAAAGCCCATGCCACCCACTCCTTTGGCTTTAGTCAACTCATCCCACTTGACCCAATGTATCTTCCTTCGATCTCCTCGTTGTCCCCACCAAAATTTTTTAATCATGGTCTCAATTTCATTGCATAGACCGATTGGAATTTTGAAACATCCCATGGTGTATGTGGGGATGGCTTGGATAACGGATTTTATCAATACCTCCCTACCGGCCTGTGAAAGTAACTTCCCTTCCCATCCTTGAAGTTTTCTCCACACACGCTCCTTAATGTAATTGAAACTTGCTTTTTTCCTTTTCCCCACAAAGGATGGTAGACCCAAGTACTTCTCATATTGCATAATTTCTGGTACACCCCACACCTCTTTAATTTGCTCCTTTAAAACTTCATTGGTTGATTTGCTGAAAAACAATGCTGTCTTGCTTCTATTTATTTTTTGGCCAGAAGCAACTTCATAGGCATTTAAAATCTCCAATACTTTGCCACACTCCTCCATTGTTGCTCTGCAAAAAAGAAGACTATCATCTGCAAAAAGCAGATGTGTTAGTTTTGGGCCTCTTCTACAGAGGGAAAAACCATGAATATCCCCATTCCCTTCTGCTTTTTTGAGCAACCCGTTCAACCTTTCAGTGCATAGCAAAAAGAGGAAAGGGGAAATAGGGTCGCCTTGCCTAATGCCCCTTGTAGGGTGAATCATTCCACAAGGTTCTCCATTCACCAACACCGAGTATGTAACAGTTTTAACACACAACATAATCAGATTTATCCATCCTTCATTGAAACCCATCCTCCTCATTATACCCTCCAAAAAAGGCCATTCCACCCTATCATAGGCCTTACTCATGTCAAGTTTAACTGCCATATACCCATGCAATCCCGAATTATAACGTTGTAAACAATGTAAAGTCTCAAAAGCCACCATAATATTATCAGAAATAAGTCTATCTTTGGTAAAGGCAGATTGGTGTTCTGTGATAATTGAAGGTAAGACTTTTTTTAAACGGTTGGCTAAAACTTTAGAAAAAATTTTATACAACACGTTACACAAACTAATAGGGTGAAATTGGTGGGCATATTCAGGGGAGTGTGTTTTGGGTATCAATGTGATAAAAGTATGGTTAATAGATTGGGGTAAGGTACCTGAGTTTAGCCACATGAGGATGGAGGCAGTAACATCATGATTAACTGTTCCCCAAAAGTGTTGGTAGAAAAGAGGTGGCATTCCGTCTGGACCAGGGGCTTTGAGGGGAGCCATTTGATTCAAAGCCACTTCTACTTCATGTACTTCAAATTTCTTACATAATAGGGCATTCATCTCATCAGTAATCACCCTAGGTACACACTCCCATACCTGTGAAGAATCCAACTGACCCGTGGAGTTGAAAAGTGAGTGGTAGTAGCTTACAAGAATTTCTGTAAAGTCTTCCGGGTTGGTCTTCCATGCACCTTCTTCATCTCTCATACCTTCAATCAAATTTTTTCGGTACCTTTTTGTAGCACAACTATGGAAGTACCTTGAATTTTTATCCCCTTGTCTTGCCCATAAAATTCGTGATCTTTGTGCCCACATTGTCGCCTCCTTATCCCGCCATACTTCAATTTCCTTTTTTAGTTCTCTAACTCTAGTATTGTCACCCCTAAGAATGGCCTCCTCCTCAGCCTTGGGTAGAAGTTTTTTCAATTTTTCCAACTCCCTTCTTACATTCCCAAACACATTCTTCTCCCACCAACTCAAGTCCCTACCACACTTTTCAACTCTACCCACAATCCCTTCCAAAGACTCATTATCACACCTATTCCACACAGCTTCAACAATTTCAGAACACCCCGGATTTGACAACCACATTTCTTCAAACCGAAACACTTTCTTCCTTTTAGGAGGATCCAGTCTCGAGAACACAATGAGGATTGGGTTGTGATCCGAAGAATCACACCTTAAATTGTGAACCCTTGTACCAGGAAATTTTAAAAACCAATTATTATTGGCCAAACCCCGGTCTAGTCTCTCCCATATTGAATTACCATTATCATAATGTCTAGCCCATGTGAATTTTTGTCCTACATACCCCAAATCCATAAACCCACATTCGTCTAACACTTCTCTAAACAATTGCATTTGATTATGGGGTCTTAGAGCTCCTCCCTCCTTTTCATCTTGTTTAATTATCTCATTAAAATCCCCAAAGCATAACCAAGGGACTTGAGATTGAGAATTGAGATACCTGAGCTTCTCCCATGCCTCTGATCTTCTTGCTGTTTCAGGCTCACCATAGAATCCGGTTAGCCTCCATTCATTTTCGGAACCCCTATCTACGATAGCATCAATATAATATTTGCACGACCCCACTACTGACAGATTTATTGAAGACTTCCAAAACAAAGCCAAGCCACCACCTCTACCCTCCTGTGGAACCACCCATCTGTGATCATAATCCATGCTTCTTTGTACAATCTCCAGCCTTGCATCATCTGTAAGTGTCTCAGCCACAAACACTACAGAGGGATCTTTTGCCCGTGTTAACTCCACAAGCTCTCTCCCTGTACGTAGGTTCCCAAGCCCACGACAGTTCCAGGCTAGGCAACTCATTGCTCCTGGCGGGGCTGAACATCAGCCTCCGCCAATATACTAGATGCCTCCTCACCATTCTGAGAAATCTGAAGGCGTTTGGAAAACAATTCTACATGGTCATCGGTACTCACATATTGTCTCTTTTTTCCTGTAATTTTTTCTGTTGGTTTACTCGGACCATTGGTGGCTGGCCTATCTCTGCGTGTCCAAACAGGGAGGATACGTTTTGGTTGGTCCGAAATTCTAGTGGGCGTAACCCTAGCAGGCTCACATCTGTTTTGGCCGTTTGTCTCTTCAAAAAAATTCCCACAATTAATTCCCACAAACGGTTGTCTTTCTTTTCCTGGCACCTTACCCTCATCATTTCCCATTGATTGCACCATATCTGGATTAATTGCTCCCATATTCGGATATTTTTCCTTTCCTGGCATGTCACCTACGTATTCTCTCATTGATTGCACCGTTGCAGCCTTTGTTGACTTCTCTACTCTTTTGGACGCTTCAGGTAAGTCATTAATCACCGAATTACAATCAGGCGTGATAGGTGGATTCTTGGCATTAATGGGGTTTGAAACCGTTGCAGCCGTTGTTGACTTCTCTGCCTTGTTGGACGCTTCAGGTAAGTCCTTAAACTCAGAATTATATGCGTGCTTGATAGGTGGAATCCTGGCATTTATTGGGCTTGAAACACCATAGCCGTTGCATGGTAAGTGGGAATTAATTTTATCTTTGTAACGGTCATCCTGTGGAGAAACTTCAGCTCTGGTGGTCGGTTCTGGGTGGTGGGGCTGCGCTGGCCTGTCTTTCTCCTTCTGGCCGCCAGCTTTGCCATGAATGGTCTTCTTCATATTCGAATAATAACCTGGTACCGAGACAGTATGTCTTGTTGAAGCCACAAATGGCTGTGCTCGTAGACTAGGACCGAATTCCCTTTGTTCACTCTTAAGAGACCCTTCACTTTCAATCCAAAGCTCACAATCCCGGTCATCATGTGTGAGGCAACCACACCAATAGCATAGATTGGGTAATCTTTCATACTTAAAGGAAATCCACACTTGCTTCTCATCATTCAAGGACACAAGACGACCGCGACATAGTGGTAAATTTATATTCACGACCACTTTTACCCGTATAAAATTACCCCCATCGTAGAGCTTCGGCTCCGTTTGGCTAATCACCTCTCCCACAACTCCGCAAATTTTTTCCGCTGCTGCAATGGTCATGAATTTTATTGGTAATCCATGGACTTGCACCCAGAAGTTTGTTCTTTCGAAACTGACATCCTCCAAAGGTGACTCATGATCATAACGTTGCATGACCACCAAATGCTTATCGAAACTCCATGGTTCACTATTGAGGATTCTATCTACCTCCTCTTTAGTGTCAAATGAAAACAACATCTCATGGTCTCCAATCTTTTGGATTTTGAAACCGTTCTTTGCACGCCACAAAGGGGTGAAAGTCCTTGCTATTGAGTCGACATTGATAGCTCTCCTCGTCGTGAATCTTGCAGCTATGGAGAATTGTTTGACACTCTCATCAGGCGTGAGACGGCATCCCGGCCCTTCCCTCTCTGTTAGAGACAGGCGTGTCCAAGATTGTGCCAAATCCTCCATAACACTCTCACAAAAAGTTTCCCAAACCCCTCGAAAAAACACCCAACTAGCCTTGTAGTACACTTGGTACTCCAAGGAACCTCTCAACACCTTCACAGGAAGGGACAACCTATTCTACAGTGCAAGAAAGGCAGAGCTTTAGACCCTACACTCTCAAACAACAGAGAAACTCTGTGGTGTTATCATTTAGGAATAAAAGATCTGGTTAATTCCTAATTAGGTATGTGACATTTTAATTGTTTGATAGGTAAAGTACCGTATATGTTATGTTTATCTGAATTCTGAAGACAAACCGCAGAATGAGAACAAGAATAAGTTAAATTTGTAGAATACATAATACAACCTATCGATTCTTTAACAAAAGAATAATAATTTAAGTTAAAATAAGTTTTACTATTACTTTAGAGTCTGGTTAAAAACTTTAAACCTCGTAAAACAAATTGTAGAATTATTATTTGAACGCATAAGTGTGATAATGGCATGGGCGGCTCCACTTGAAGCTTAGGGGTTCAAATGAACCCCTTGAACTGACAAAAAAAAGATGTACTATTTATAATTTTAAAAAAATAAAAAAATTTAACCCCCTAAAATATAATTTTGAACATTGATTCTAATTTTTTATTTTTAAGTAGCTGAAACAAACTTGAATATGATCCTTTTAATAATATCTTAGTCTTTCTAAACACACACACATAAAAACCCAATAACAAACCAATTTAATCTAAAATCTAGAAAAAATCAACAACAAAAGTAGAAATTTTTTAAACTTAAAGCTTAGAAAAAGCTCTTTTAGATCTTAAAAAATTTGAAATAAATCAATCAAATAAGATATCAGTGGATAAATAATTACTTGGCTATGTATATTGAAAGAGATGTAGATCACAGCATTTATAATGAAAATATCATACAATAATTTTAAAATATGAAACCTTGTAGAAACAGTTGTAAAACTTCATGTATTTGGGCTTGTGTGTGTGTGTGTGTGTGTTTTGGTGATGTCAATATATTCAAGTTCTATTTTGTTTTAAATTTTGTATAATTTATGCTACTTATTGACCCTCTAAAAAATAATCCTGGAGTCGCTAGGTAGGCAAGAAATTACCCTAAACATGCGCAATTGTTTTCAGCAGCCAGTATTTGATTAAAGGAACAAAAGTGTATATCTAACAAGAATAAAGTTCAGTATAACAATTATTAACTGCAAGAAAGAATGATAGGGTAACAATAAAATTCAACTACAAGATTAATGGCATTATCATTAGGAGTGCTAAACATCTCATTACTTGCTTTCTGTCTCCTATCTTCTTGAGTAAGTGCTAAATGTGTTCTCCATATACTTTGTAAACCAACATCTCTAGCATAATTCTGTTCGTGTAACTAGACACTAATAACATACCATCACATCATCAAATATATATATATATATATATAATATCACTAATTAGAGTGAAAGAGGAAAATATATGAGATTAAAATATATAAAAAAAATAGTATATGCATTCTTTTGGTTTTGAAATGTTGAATCAAATAAGTTGTTAAATAAGATTAAAAGTTTTTTTTTTTTTTTTTTTAGAGATAGTTATAATATGAGCCACAACTCGAATATTTTCTTCTCCTAAACTTTCAAACACTTTGTGTAATTGAAAGTGTCAATTCAACTACAAGGATACCTTCTACGATATGAGATATTATTAAAATACCCTCTCATTGCAAAATTGACTTTTCAAATTCTTGTGGTATTTAAAATAATTCAATTAACCCTTTTGTTAGAGTCTTTTGGCTGAATATTGCTAAATTTGAAGTTAATTTGTGTTATAGGTACTGTTTGAACTTATTTAGGAATCTGAGGAAAGAGAGTGAATTTCGGCAATACCATTGCCGAAATTCAACAAAAGTAGGAGAGAGAAATTTTTGATTTTCGGCAACACCATCACCGAAATAGGAGGGAAAATTTTTTATTTTTTTTCCCTCCTATTTCGGCAATGCCATTGCCACATTTCACTTTTTTTTTTTTTTTTTTTTTTAAGAAATGATATGTGCACACAATTTTTACAATATTTTTACAACAAATCACAGGTAATTAGTTATTATTAGTTAAAATTTGAATTTAACACTGAGATTACTTTTTTAATCCAACAAATATAACCTGCCACTTAAAATTTGTTGTAAAAATATTGTAAAAATTGTGTGCACATATCATTTCTTAAAATAAAAAAAAAATAAAAAAAATAAAAAAAAAAAAGAAAGAAAGAAAGTGAAATGTGGCAATGGCATTGTCGAAATAGGAGGGAAAATTAAATTTAGCATATTCAGCATAACATATATATCCACTTGGTCATTTTTTGTCCAAGTAAATTTAGCAAAATGGTCAATTGCATTATCTTAAATACCACAAGGGTTTGTACCTCAAAAAAAATTACCTCAAAAAAAAAAAAATATACCACAAGGGTTTAATTTTTTTTTTTTTTTAAGTAAACAATGATATTTATTAGAACACCAAAAAAAATAGTAATAATAGTATTTTAAACCGAGTTTATAATATATTACATAATCAAAGTACAACTATAATTGAGAGTGTATTTAATAATGAGTCATACCATGATAGAATAGATATATGTTTTTCTCTATGTGTTTAGTATAAAGGACGGAAAAATGGAATGATGAAATTTTAAATACTATTATACCCTTATTAGAAAACTTAAAAGGATTGAAAAGTGAGTGGGTAATTTTGTGGTTTTCTTCTTAATTCCCTCCTATTTTCTTCCCAATTTGGATGGAAAAAAAAAATGGTAAGCTCAAGTGGAAAACTCTAACCACCTATTTTTCTTTCCTATCCCTTTTCACTAGAATTAAACATTGAAAAATCACACATTCCTCTAATTTTTTCTTCCTCTATTTTCTATCATCTTCCTTTTCTCCCCCACAGTATAAGATTAATATGAGGGGCACTTGATTAATGGATTTTACTTCACAAATTTCTTTTCCCTAAACTGAATCCTTCCTTTTTTATGCACATTATTTTCTCGGGATTCTCTTTAAGAACTGGTTTCTAGTTGTTTCTCTTGATGCCAAACAACAGGAAGAGCTAAGATATTTGATCACAAAAACATCGATAATCTAGAAGGAAATGACTTTGTGTTCAGCAAATGGAGCCTTAACCATGGCAGCACCAAATGAGGTTAGCCTGTGATCTCTTTTGTTTGTGAGATAAGACACTAACAAAGTTAAAAAAATGCAAAAAGATAGGACAAATGACAAGTGGAGAGTCCACTGAAAAGTCATGAAATTTCTGCTTCCGCTAATATAGAAAATGGAATGCTCGGCCCCGAGGCATATTGCCACTGATACGCAATGCTATTATTATTATTTTAGCTTAAGTTAGGTATTTGTCCAGCACTTACTTTTGTTGCTCAAATTAATAGGAAGCTATTGCAAGTTTGAAAGAATAACGTGTATTGCGCTATTTAAGAAAAACATCATACAATAGTGCATGCGCACAACCATAAGATAAGGAAACTTCTTGCATCCCTCATCTTGACAAAGACTATACAATTTTTGCAAATATCCCCTCCCCTCTTCTTCTTTTTTTTTTTTTTTTTTTTTTTTTTTTTTTTTTTTCTTTTTTTTGAGCAAATATAAATTTATACCTATTAACAAATAGTGTGTGTGTGTGTGTTTTCCCCCTTTGAAAATGAATCTATGGACTCGTAGGCACTATCTCTTCCCTTGTCTCCGGTGTCATGGATTCGACCCACCTCCCCCTCCCTTCCCAAAAATTCAAATAAATAATTTATATCTTAGGATGGGCCACATATGTGGCTTAGAATTAAGCCCACAAAAGATTGGAAACTGGAAATGGGCCCTGGTCAAGCCCAAATGTAGCAGTATTTCAATAGAGGACTAGGCCTGAGTCTGCCTTGTTAGACCCAATGGGCCAAGGAGTTCGGGCTGGTACATGGACCACTCTAACAATCCTCTTGAATAGTCTCACCAGAAAATCAAGTCAAAAGGCAGGTACATGAGAATGGCTGGTGAGAAGGTTAGAAGGGAATACAATTAAGAAACAATTTGGGACCGTCAATTTTATTGTACCTCTTGAATCAATGGACCACTCTGTTATTCTTGAACCAATGTGTGGTACATCATAAATGAAATATTTATGATTGTTTACTTTATATTATACATCAAATTACCATGTGGCCTATGACAGTGAATTTATCAGGACAATCTGACCTGTCGTTGGCTACTTGGCTGACAGAAAACTTGTAGAAATTCTTTTGTTTGTGGTACTAAATAGCTAGAACTCTTATTGGGCTCAAAGTACATGGCTACCAATTTGGGGATGACCTTTTTGGGAAAAAAAAAAAAGAAAAAAAAAAAGAAGACAGAGAGATTTGAACCACTCAAGCAATTGATCCTATGTCGACAAAAAAAAAATTCATAAAACCAAATTATTGATTTTTTTTTCCTTACAAGTTGGGAAAGAGAGATTCAAATCGATGTCTTTCAAATAAAAGAACCACGCAACGCACCTGAATTACAAAAATTAATTATTATTATTTTAAGTTTAGAAATACTTCCTTTTCCCATTAAAAAAAAAAAAAAAAAGATTTCAAAGAAGGAGAGGAACTTCCATATGTCGAAGGGGAAAAAAATTAGCACTTGGCATGGGTTGTAGAAGCCTTTAGGGACGGATGGCTAGGCCTAAACCCAGCACATAGTTCAAGCTAAAAGCTGTCTCAAATGTATAATTATATTGTATGAAACTTTTGCTAAGTAATAATTATGTTGTAGTATAAAACTATTAAGCGTAGTAAATGATATAGCAAAGAAGGGTAGTTGAAGCAGTTTGGACCCATGAAGGCTAGTAAAAGCAGTTCTAGGAAAACCCAAGGTATAGATTCACCACACATGCTATAAAGTTCTAAGTGAATCTATATTTTAAAGACATATACTAGGACTAGTTGCAAGTCTTGATTCCAAGAAATTGGGTTGTTCCTTCTAATTATACCATGCCTCTATCATATTCAGCATGTAAACTTTATATGAACCCTGAAAAAACCATAATTGCATGCATCCATCCAAATTTTAAAAGCTTTTTGAGACATTTCTACTATTTTTAAATTAGTTTGTAACTTCATGCATATGCATAGATATACAATAATATGCATAATATAATTCTTATATATATAATTTAAATACTATTAATAGTCATTTTTATATTTTGTTAACTCTTTCAAAAATTTTGTAAAGATATTATTAGGTATAAAATGTAAATTATCTATGTTTTTTTATTAAAAAAAAAAATTGTGAAACACTTTTTTTTTTTTTTTTTACGATTCATTTATTCTAAACTTTTTGGTTTTTGTACTTAATAACTCACTTAAATGAATATTTATGATGTGATCCCACGTTTGATTCTAAAATTAAAAAATAAAACTCTTTAAGAATAAATAATTAGAACAAATAGCGTAAAATTGAAACTCTAATTTGGAATTCTAATTTGAGTTTCTCTCAACTTCACCTATTATTATTATTATATAATAGATTGGAGTAGTACATGGTTTGTTTGAAAATTTTAGAGTTGAACCATTCTTTTGTTCTCTTTTCTTAAAGTATGTTGTCCAGATTAGAAAGTTAGATGAAACCGGTCATTTTAAAGTGCATAGTAAGAACTATTACATATAGATTATAGAGCACTAGCCAACCCTACAAGGGTTCTGCTTTTGAAATTCTGAGGGGGTGAAAGAAAGCATAATAGACTATAGTGCTTCAATGTTTTGTATTTCTGATAAATGGCTCATTTTCTTTTGCAAATGCCAGTCATATATCCCATTTCAAAATTTACAAAGGTAAATGTCAACAAGAATAAGGACTTTTTTGTTTAATAATTAAATTGTTGTAAGTCAAGAGAGTGAATTTGAATCAATTCTCTTTTAGGAAAGAGACCAGTCCATAACACTAAGTTACAAGGGTCATGTAGTATCTTAGTATTACTAAGTTACAAGAAACCTAAGAATTATGTGCACAAAGTATTACCTTAAAAACCAAAATTATCACATTTATTTCAATGAATCTGACTTGTAACTGTGTCTTAGTTCTATGTCAATAATAAAGGGTAATTGAGTCATGTCTTGTTCATCACAATACATAATCAACTAAGTAATATTAATATATGTCAAGTCTTCTTAAAAAAGAAGAAGTAATATGTACCAATTGCCAAGAGTCATGTAATTTAGTGACACTTTTTAATCTTTTTTGTTAGAAGAACCAAATTTTAAATCTATAGATCCTAAGAGATTAGTCTAGTGATTCCATGAGATCATGGGTTCGTTTTCTAACCAACACGTTGAGACCACGTATAAGGAAATCCTACCTATAAATAAATATTCCAACGTGCATGAGATGGAAGAACTACACTAATGAATCATCACCTCATATTAATAAGGCGTAATGCGAAAGTCAAGTGCTCTAAGAACCTCACACTAGTAACTAAGGCGTAAAAAATGCTATACTATCACCTTCAATTAACAATGCTAGGGCTAAGCCATAGAAATTAATTTGTTGGTTGGGTTCAGTTCATGAACCGATCATATAATCAAAGCTATACCTCAATTATCTGTATCTCTATATTAATTGTACGTAATAGTTTGCCAAAGTGTGGAGAAACAGCAGAGTCAGTGTGGACCTAATATATATATATATATATATATATATTAGGATGGCTCACTGTCTCTCTTTCCCACTTCATGACCTCTTTAGCCATATGGGCAGCTCTATATATAACCAACCACTTCTTTTATTTATAAGTAATAATTAATGCATAGAAAATGAGATCTTCAAACTATATATTAAGTTGTAATTAATGTAATATCACTTCTACATAAGTCTACTACACAGACATCACTCTTATTCTGCATTAATCACAATATGTTATCTGAACAATTGTGAATTTTTTTGTGTTGAAGTTATTGTTAACGTAATCCTTAGTGTTATTGGGCTGTGATTGCATTATATTTACTGTAAATGGAAAAATGAAGAGGCTAGTAGTTTGACTCCATCTATCGCTGTTTGCATATGTTCCTACATATTCTAGCATCAGTCTCTACTTTACTAGTGCACATGAGGGCACTGAAAATAAACAAATAAACATATTGAACTTTCCCTTTTTGTTGAAATAGAAACATACTTAACTATCAGCAGATCTCAAATCTCTAATATGGTATGCCTTTATCAGCATGTGAAATTTATACCTTCCAAACACAAAAGACATGAACTAATTAAAAGTGACTTGGTATCCCAAATCTGTAATGGTATGTGTTTACAAAATCATGCCTTTCAAACTCAAAATAAGTGAACTAATTTGTCTCAACTTTACCAGTGCATGTGTGCACTGACAATAAACAAACAGTAAATAATATTAAACTTTCACTTTTGGCTTAAACAGAAACATACTAAACTTTCAAAAGGCCTCAAGTCTCTAATGGTATGTGTTAAATATTGGTAAACAAAATGTTATAAAATTTATATACCTACGTGAGGCAATTAAAAGTGACTTGGTAGCCCAACTTTTATATGGGCTTGATCATTAACAAGCGGGTCGTAGGATGATTCCGGCTAGAATTTTATCTCAAAGTCAAAGCTGAACTAACTTTTCAGCTGGGCTATTGTTCAAACTTTTCGTCAAGCTCAAATCTCAATGATACCAAAAAGACAATCTGCGATGCATAATTAATTAATGATCACTGTGTGACTAATGCGTATGATAAGCTCTAACAAGGTAAAACTAATTTCTTCAAATTATTTAGATTTTTTTTTTTGGTGTATATTCTTTTGATGTTATAACTTTTTTTTTTTTTTTTTTGAGAAAGATGTTATAACTTATATGGTTCAATTTATTAGATGAATATTTTAACAAATGTAACATTATATTATATAATGTTCTCATAACCTTCAAGGTTGTAAGATATCATAATCATATAATAATGACTATCATTTCTATAAAATGATAAAATTTTAGTATTTTTTAATTTTAGTAATATAAAAAATATACACATATATAGACTAACTTACAATTTTAGCCCCTTTACTTTTGGGTTTGTTTTCTTTTCAATCCCTTATATTTTAAATTTTTCATTTTTTATTAAAGAATCTTGTAACTCAATAATATTGTCTGATCTCTCTTATGTAGTCGACATTTTACGCATTAATTAACCTAAATCAACTTTTATATTTTAAAAAGGGTTGGGTTCAAGTTTAATCTAGTGTAATTTTAAGTAATGTTACACTAACCAATAGTTTTTAATTGGATGTAAATTTTGACAAATTCACCATTAGATTACATTATCTTCATATATTCTCCATACTAGCAAAATTTCAAGATAATCAAATATCAATAGTCATATCATCAATCAATTGTTTAAATTTAAGTTTTTATAGTTTGAAATAATGCATAAAAGATTAGTTTATGGATCAAACAGTAAATTACAACTTATTGGAATGAAATTTGGCATGTATATTAAGAACATATAGAATATGTAATTTAACGGTTGGATTTTCAAAATATAAATTCAATAATAAGTTATTGAGTAGTGTAACATTACTTATTGTTACACCAAGTGTAACTTGAACCCAACCCTTTCAAAAATATATAAAACATTAATGAAATAAAATTATATTTTTTCCCTTTTCTTAAGGATTTTTGGCTTTGCTTCAACGAGTCAAAGGCTTGGGGATGACAAAGACAACATGAGATAAGAGAGAGAAAGAGAGTTTAGTCATGGTATAAATCAATGAGAAGGGAGGAGAGGAGAGGACTCCTCAAAACTTAATAATAATAAAAAATCAACAAATTTTGATAATTTAGAGAGGGTTTGGGGAAATTAAATTTTGGGAGGATCTTGAGAGATTTGGTATTTGCCTAGCAAGTTATGAGATTTAAAGGAGGATTTGAGTGGTATTTTTTGGAAGATTTGGAGTGCGGTGGGAGTGTGGTCACAGTGAGCATGTAATGGTGCAAGGTTGAGAGAGAGAGAGAGATTCTTTTTAAAGTCATTCTTTCTTACATGAATTTAATGGGCTTAAAACGTCATTTTAAAATAATGAATTTGGATAGGAGGACGATATTGGAAACAATACCAAATGTGAGAGACGAAAATAAAACCTTTTTTTTAACATAAAGAATCAAATAGAAGGTTTCTCAAAAACAAAAAAACAAAAAAAAAACAAAAAAAAAAGAATCAAATAGAAACAACTCAAACCATAAAAGGAGCAAAAGTGTAATTAATTAGCCAAAAACATAAGTGTATAAGTTGGATATATAATAAATGTTATTTGATTAAATATGAAATTTGACATCTTTGTTAAGAAAATTTGTAATGTAGTCCAATAATAGGGTTGATCATAATCATGAATTGATAGTTATTAAACAATATAAAAATAAAAAAGAATTGTGTCAAGTATAAGTTGGTGGAAAATGATTCTCTTCAAACTAGTTTAAAGAGAAACCCTTCAAACTCTTCATATATCTTTTTATTAGATGTGTATTTTGAAACTCTAACTATTTGATTACATATTCTTTTTATATCTGCCATTCTTGCAAAATTTTAAGAATATCAAAGATTAATAGCTATATCAACAATAACATGTTTAAATTTCAAATTTTTATGGTAAAAAATTATGCATAAAAAATAAGTTTATTGATCGAGCAATAAATAATACATGATTTGAAAGAAATTTGACATGTGTGTTAAGAACACAAAAAAAAATACAATCTAATTATTAGATTTTCAAAATTCATTTTCAATAAAAAGATATAGGAGTAGTTTGAAGGTTTAGAGAAAAACTCTCTCCTAAATTGATTGCTTATGTGTTTTAGTTTTAGGTTCTCCTCCGCTTCTCATTTCAAGAAAGTAGGTTTCAAATTTCAACTAAGGATCCAATTAAACAATGGCCCCTTTTTTCCACTTCCTTCTCCATTGCCTAAATTGACTTTATTAAGAAGTCACTCTTTTCAACAATCAAGCACAGTCTTAATCAAGTATTTATTTTAGAGTAGATTTTGAGTTTTTTTAGTACCTCATCTACCCTTCCCATACTTTAAATTAACTGACAAAAAGCAAAGGTAAGTACACCCTTATCATTAGGGTGAGGGTACCAAACCAGCAGTGACCCAATTATTTAACCATTTTCTTGGGGTTATCTTTAATGTAGGACATCACCCTTTCCCCTTGACCATGGCAATAATAATTTCTTCTTGTCACATTTTTTAAAAACAAAACACTAGTTGCACAAAAGAATCACAGACATACTTTCAATGTGCTCACCTAATTAGCCGAAATTCATAGTTGAAAATTAATGGCTTTTTCACTAGTCATTAGACCCATATAAATATATATATATATATATATATATATCATGTGAATTTTGCCTAAAAACACAATCATTTTTTATAAAATTTTCACAATCTAAAATGATTGAAACATACTAAAAGTTGTATCAAATATGAATTCAGATTATATATATATGATATTTATATTCTTATAAACATTAGTCTTGAGAAATTAGAGAGAAACTAGAGCTACTATAAATCTGACAGGTGGGTGTGGAAGTATTGGTGTGTAGTTACCTCTCTACCCAATGCGAACTCGTTTTCTTCAACTCCAACGCTCAGTCTTCGCTCTTCAAATATCACTCTCACTTACCAACACAACACACAAACGCGCGCGCACAACTAACAAAAACCCACACACACAAAATGACATGTATCAGAACTGTCCGGTAGACCGACCAGTCAAAACCTACATATCTCTCTCTCTCTCTCTCTCTCTCTCTCCCCTATGCCAAACACACACAAACCCTAACCACACTCTCTCTCTATTGAATATTTTTAGCCATCAACCTAGTCTAACGACCCTTCAATACCATCATTTGGGTGTGTGTTTGTGTATTTTTTTTTTTTTTCTGTTTGGATCATCGACCTTTACAAAGTTGTAGCACTTCTTGGGCAACTCACAGATCTTCCTCAAAGTCATCTAACTTTTTTCCTCTCTCTTTCTCTCTTTCTTCCTCACCTGCAGGTCTGCCATATTACCTTCTCTTCTATCCTAAACTTCTTATCTCACTTTCTTTTCCTTCTTTTTTTTTTTTTGGGATTAAAGGGGTTTTGATTTTTTTTTTTTTTTGCTCAAATGGCTAATTCTCCTTTCTGTCTATTTACTATCTTTGGAATCCAAAAGTGATTTTCTTTCTTTCATTTTTTTTTTTTTTCTGTATTTCTTTCCTTTTCTTTTCTTTTCTTGAGTCGATATTTGATAGAAAAGGAGATAGAGTAGGTTTGGTGCTTGAAACTCAGCTGCAAGCATGGCTGCACCGCCAAGTAGCCGGCTTCAAAATATGTTGCAGGCGGCGGTGCAATCGGTTCAATGGACTTATAGTCTCTTCTGGCAACTCTGTCCACAACAAGGGTAATTATAACTAATTAATTAATTTCAAGCAACAAGAAAACTTTTTGATCAAAACCCATTTCTCATTATCAATTATGTATGATTATGGTTGCGTAATTTGGGGTTGTGAGATTTTTTGTTACTCATTTCTTGATGTTTATGATGGTCCAGGATCTTAGTTTGGGCAGATGGGTATTACAATGGAGCAATTAAGACTAGGAAAACAGTGCAACCTATGGAGGTTAGTGCTGAGGAAGCATCCCTTCAGAGAAGCCAGCAGCTTAGAGAGCTCTATGATTCATTGTCCGCCGGAGAGACTAACCAGCCGGCACGAAGGCCTTGTGCTGCTTTGTCGCCAGAGGACTTGACGGAGTCGGAGTGGTTCTATTTGATGTGTGTCTCTTTCTCTTTTCCTCCTGGGGCGGGGTAAGTTGAATTAATTACTTCACACTTTCTGCTAGATTAGCTTCCTTTCTTTAGCTAAAAAATTTAATCTGTCTTAATTAATTTCCTTTTCTTGGTACATTTTAAGTAGGAAAAAAAGGATTTGAATTCTGAAAACATCAGTTGGAAGCAATGGAAAATGTCAT
Source organism: Quercus lobata (assembly GCF_001633185.2). Classification (NCBI taxonomy): domain Eukaryota; kingdom Viridiplantae; phylum Streptophyta; class Magnoliopsida; order Fagales; family Fagaceae; genus Quercus; species Quercus lobata. The sequence continues at coordinate 22,041,036 of NC_044915.1, read as the reverse complement.
TTGACTTGAAAACCATTTACTATTTTTTTATTATTTTAACTTGTGAACTGTTTTGTGTTTACATCAATCTTAATTTCTTGAAGTGAATCTCATGAGTGTGTACCAAATTGCAAGTAAAAACAGCAGAAAAAATAAAATAAAATCATGGGGTGTGAATGATTTCCTTTTGTTTCATACACTTTGTCACATAGGCAAGCAACACATGCAATGCTCTCTCTTCCAATTTATCTATTGTCTCTCTTTCAAAAGTTACCGAAGGAATTTCAAAATTTTCCTTTCCCAGATAGTAGGACATTTATTTCAATTTCTTTCTTATAAGAAGTGAGCCAAGAAAATAATGACGACCGTCTTTCTATCTGTCTTTCTCTTATGTAATTGTGTACGAAATCATTAGGCGACTGTTACTACTGTAAAGTCTAGTCCAAGGCCAGAAAATAGGCACAACAAAGAGCTAGTAATTGAGCTTGTCCAAAATAGAAGCTAACTAGACAGTGCACCAAAGTTCTTCAAACACAAAACCTGCTCTTTTTGTTTTTTTGTTGAATTACTTGCTTGTTTTTGAAACATGGTATTGACATCGTATAAATTGCCCTTACAACACGTCAAGTGAGAGCCTTTTGCACCACTTTTTTGGTTTTTACTTTTTACTTCATGTTTTCAGGGTTACTAGGCTTACACTGATTTGTCTTTTTTACAATTGTAAGACTGAAAACTACTTTGGTGGTTACTGGGACTATATTCTGAGAGTGCTGTATCAAAAAGTCAAGGTGCATGAGAGAGAGAGAGAGAGAGAGAGAGAGAGTCAAATAAATAAATAGAGGTTGATCACACTGGATCAATGAACTTCCTATCTCTTTTGAAAAAACAAGCAAAACCCAAATCCCCGTTTTATTTATGCAACTAAAGGACGTCCTACTAAGATTTCATAAATCTCTCTCTCTCGCTAAGACCTCGAAACTAAGCTTTCATGGCTCTGAGTACTCACTGCTCTCATAGAGGGCTGTGTTGTACCCTTTTTTAATAACGGAAAGGGATGGAGCACTGATCAGAATTTAACCATGTTGGCTCTTTTTAACATGTAAAATCCTCATCTAGTACTATTTTTCTAGAAGATTTGGACCACACGTTTAAACACATTTAGCTGTAAATCATGCATTTCTATAACAACATGACCAAAAAAAAAAAAAACCTAGCTAGGACACTCTTACTATACCTATATCAAAGAAAATGTATAAAGGTTATATGACATTTGCAACTCTCTCACTTTCACCCCAAAAAACACATATTTTCTGATTCTATATATGTGTGTATTTCTGCATAATACACGTTTAAAGGTTCATTATAGACATGTAATTTACGAGGGGAGGAATTATTGTAGGTTACCTGGAAAAGCATATTCAAGGCGGCAGCATGTATGGCTCACCGGTGCTAATGATGTCGATAGCAAGACTTTTTCTAGAGCCATTCTTGCCAAGGTATCTCTACCTGTCTTCCTCTTTGAAAATTTGATGGTAAAGAAAGCTAAAGATTTGGAAATGCACTAAGCACTTTTTGTCTTATTAGTGAAGTTCGTACTTCAACTGTGAGCATTTTACAATTACTATTACTATTTTACCTTTCTTTCTTCTTTTTTTTAATAAAAAAGATTGTACGGACCCAATAGTAATTATTGTTTCACACTCACAAATGTAAAATGTTTCATACAATAGAGGTTTCAATTGGCTAAATCACCGTTTATATAAATTTTTCAAGACAAATACACATACTTGATATATAGATCAGGAATTAAGTACAGAAAAATATTATAACAACTTGAATAATTTCCTAATGGAAATTAAGTTATATACAAAACAAAAGAAAAAACAAAAATTGATAACTTAAAATTTTTTTGGAAGCTAATGCTTTGTTTTTAGTAGTGAGTAGCATATTTTATATATTATCCCAATATCCAGTTCAATAACTAACTACATTCTCCTTGTTTTTTCAACATGAACTTACCACTTTGCCATTGGACCAGAGTGCTCGTGTTCAGGTAATTTAATTTGTCTTGCTCTCTGATTAATTTGCTTTATGAACTAAGAATTAAAAACCACATTAATTTCTCTTTCAGACTGTAGTATGCATTCCTCTACTTGACGGTGTTGTGGAACTTGGCACAACTGATAAGGTACGTATGAACAATTTTCTGTCATTACTACTATTAGTACTCTTCTGTTTAAAAAGAAAAAAAAAATTGTACTAAAAATTTCACTTACAATTACATGCGCGTGTATATATATATATATATATGATGATGATGATGATGATTTATTGTAGGTGCAAGAGGATCTTGCATTTGTTCAACACATCCAGAGTTTCTTCACTGACCATCACCACCACAACCCTCAGCCACCAAAACCAGCTCTTTCGGAGCACTCCACTTCCAATCCTGCCTCATCATCGGGCCACACGCGCTTCCACTCACCAACAGTCCCGCCTGTTTACACATCAGCAGACCCACCTATGAATGCCGAGGAGGAGGAGGAGGAAGAGGAAGAGGAAGAGGACGAAGAAGAGGAGGATGAAGGTGGAGAATCAGACTCAGAAGCCGAAACGGGCCGTAACGGTCGTCGGGCCATGGCAGTCCAAAACCCACATGCCATAGTGGCCGTGGCCACAACTGATCAACCCAGCGAGCTTATGCAGCTGGAGATGTCAGAGGACATCCGACTAGGCTCACCAGATGACGCGTCAAACAATTTGGACTCTGATTTTCACATGCTCGCTGTTGGAAACCCAATTGCCGATCACCACCACCACCAACGTCGAGCCGACTCGTACCGAGGCGAGTCAGCCCCAAGATGGCCAATGTTACAAGAACCAACAAGCAGTGGAATTCAAATTCAACCACCATCTTCAGGTACATCAAAAAACTGGAAGTTAGTTAGTTAGGGTTTCCAACTAAATAAATACCACAGTAGTAATAATTGACTTCATAAATAAAGGTCTCCAACTAAAATAGTGATTCAATTAATACTGCACACACAAATACAATAGTGGTGTATTCACTATTCAGCACTGCACTGCACATAGCAGTGATTCAATACAACAGGGAGCACGTGACATGAGTTAATAGTATATAATTGACTTTAATATACGATACCAGATCTTACTCGGACTTCTACAGAGATAAACACTTGCTAGCTTTAGCACACGTATCATTGATATGTATGATACTAATAAATTTGCTTTCCAAAAAGGAATAGGGTCACAATTAATGGTGGGCCCTGTGGGGGTCACTGCATTAAGTCCCCTAATCACTGTATGATGATGATGTTCAGCAGAGTGACATGATAGTCCATGCACATGGGAAATAAAAAAAATAGAGTATGTACAGTATATGTATATGTATATATATATATATTTTGGCTTTTACTGACAAGTTCTAGATTCTACTAATGGATCCCACTGCCACTGGCCACTGTGGTAGCCCATGAAAACAAGTCCACGCGCCCCTTTTTTTTTTTTTTTCTTTTTTTTTCCCGTGGAAGTGGTGCTGTGCTGGGCTGCAAATTGTAATTTTCGTACTTTGTTTTGGCTGAAAAGGGACAAACCTCATTTATGTGGTTAGTTGTCGCGACTTGCGTGCAACGATGCAATAAATCTCCACAGTTATTGGTTTTTGGGGAGTGAAATCTTCAACTAACCCATGCAAAATTCAATATTATGGTTGACACTTTGTCCCCTATAACCCTTTCGGATCTTTCTTTTTTTAATAAATATTTTAAGTAAATAATATATACTCTGTCCCCAATAACCATTTTGGATCTTTTTTTTTTAACTTGGGTTAGAAAAATTATTACATAAATGGTTTACCTTTCTTCTTTTACCGAGGCTCCCAATACTTTTTCATAAAATTATTGCATAAATTGTTTACCTTATATCTGATTCAACCCACTTGGTGATGAATCTTAATTTTTTTAATAAATATTATAAAGAAATAATATTTCGCATAAATTAGTTTAATATTGTTACTATGGCTTCTTGTGTATAAAATTAGGTCAAAGCTATATTTTCAAAAAAATATACTATATATTATTATAATCACAATAATCATAAACAATTGTGAAAAACATGGTATATTTCTAATAAAGTTACTAATTCCTTTTATTGGGATAATCATTGTTATAATAAGAAAATAGAAGTTAATCCACAAAATCAATGAACCCCATTATTATTTTATAATCATTCTCATTTGTCAATGTGTTGGTGTTTGTGTATATGTGCAGGAGGAACTCCTCCATTAGACGACTTGACACAAGAGGATACCCATTACTCTCAAACAGTCTCCACCATCCTCCAAACACAGCCCCGATGGGCTACTGACTCATCCACCTACATCCCCTATTCCAACCAATCAGCTTTTGCCAAGTGGACAATCCGTGTGGACCACCACCTTCAGGTCCCACTTGAGGGCACATCCCAATGGCTCCTAAAGTACATTTTATTTAGTGTACCACTTCTTCACACTAAGTACCGTGATGAAAATTCACCAAAATTAAGGGATGGTGATGTTGCCACTCGGTTCAAAAAGGGTACCCCACAAGATGAGCTTAGTGCTAACCATGTCTTAGCTGAGCGGCGCCGCCGTGAGAAGCTTAATGAGAGGTTCATTATACTAAGGTCACTAGTGCCATTCGTGACCAAAATGGACAAGGCCTCAATATTAGGTGACACAATTGAGTATGTGAAACAATTGCGTAAAAAGATTCAGGATCTTGAGGCACGTAATAGACAAATGGAGGTTGATCAACGGTCAAGATCAACTGGAGACTTGCAAAGGTCTAGTAGTTTAAAAGATCTGCGAGCCACTACTAGTGGGGTAACTTCGGACCGAACTCGGGCCAGCCTATCCGGCGTAGATAAGAGGAAGCTGAGAATTGTGGAAGGGAGTGGTGGTGTTGCAAAGTCCAAGATGGTTGTTGAGTCACCACCGCCGCCGCCGCCGCCGCCGCCGCCACCTCCGCCACCTCCACCACCGCCACCTTCATCACCACCAGCGACGCCAACAGGAACCTCGGTAGAAGTGTCAATTATAGAGAGTCAAGGGTTGTTGGAGCTCCAATGTCCTTACAGAGAAGGGTTGTTACTTGATATCATGCAAAAGCTCCGAGAGCTCCGAATTGAGACCACAACAGTGCAATCTTCATTGAACAGTGGGTTCTTTGTAGCTGAATTGAGAGCCAAGGTACAATGCTGAACATATAATTAATCAATAGATATCACATACATCTGATATATGTATCTTCTCTCTTATAATTTATTGATATTACATCTACATGTGACCTATATACTGTGAGAAAGATGATATATATATATATATATATTGAATGTACAAGATATCCTCTCATTAACATTTTTTTAAAGTTTTGATTAATATTTTACTAATTTGTTTCATTAAACTCATTTGTAATGTATATCATGATACTAATTCTTCTTTTTTGTGTGTATCTTCAGGTGAAAGAGAATGTTAATGGGAAGAAAACAAGCATTGTGGAAGTGAAGAGGGCAATAAATCAAATCATACCCCATACTGACTCTTAGATAATTGAAGGATATGAGTTGGGGGGGAATCCGTAAATTACTGACTTATTAAAGTAGCAATGTACAATCTTTTAGTACTTGTGAGACTTAGTATTCGTTTCCCAAGCGTAACCTAACAAAGTGTATGTTAGCATAAAGGTTCAAGAAATGCAATATAAAATTGGTCTAGTAACGCCTGTTGATACTATATCTTGAAGATAATATTTGACTATATAGCTAATCATCGTTATGGCCAAGAGGAGATGACCAAAAGTAATATTTGTAATTAAGCAGCATGATAATTAGCATTGTATATAACCTTTTAGCTGTTCAATAGTTATGAACTTTTAGCCTTCATGCAAACCAATCGACACGTATAAATGCATCTCTTTTCACTTCATTAAATATATATATATATACTAAATAAATAAGGAAGAGAGAGAGAGAGAGAGAGAGAGTTAAAAATCATGGATTATACTATGATTCAAATGCTAAGCTGTTAGTAAGAGATATATGATCGTCACAAAAGCTAGAGAATTTGACAGTTTCATAAGTCCAGACAGTATCATCAAACAATAAAAATTGGTAAACTTCAAAAAAATGAGGTTTAAAAAAGTTGCATATAAGTAAATGAGGAAAGTTAAACAATTAAAAAAATATAAGTGAGCTTCATTGTAGGATATGATTGTAATATGTACCTTTTTTTTTTTTTTTTGAATGAATTTTTTTAATTATTTAATATATATATATTCATTCACTATTAAAGACCAGCCCTAACTTAAGCTTTAACCAGGCAAATTCAAAGCTTCAGGGCAGATAGGCTTATACCGGAGCCCTGTTTTGTTACTTATAATTTGCTTATAATAACATTCATCATAATCATAATCTCTGTTTTGTTGTCCTCAATAGTTTTCACTTATTATAGTCTATTCATCTGTGGGGCAACAAAAGAGAGTGATACATTACTGAGGAAAATTCATGAATGCTTTATGATTTGACAGTACGAAAATAAGCCACAAATACCACAACTCACAATAGAGAAAAGGGAATGGCAGTATAACTAAAAATATACACCTGCACCAGGAATTTGTCCCCCCAAGAAAGAAACGAAAAAAATAAAAACAAAACAAAATTTGATTTTTGTGAGACCACGCAGAACATTCTAACACCTCTTTGAATTCAAGGATCAGGGAAAATTCAGTGCTATAAGAATGGTATTTTCTGCTGTAAGAGGAAGCTATTTCTCACATAATTGTTCCACAACTTAAGCCAACTACTCTATGTAAGCATGGATCCCAAGGAATGAATGATCGACCAACAAACCACCCTCAGACTGAAAACTTGCTAGCAGGCAGATAAATCCTCAATACTGCATTTCGTTCAAGATGCCATCGCTCATCTTCTCCACATCTTCTTGGGACAAAAGGGTTTTCCTACCACTGCCACCAGCCTTATCATATGGTTGAGCCATCTTCCTAAGGAACTGAAACCAGAGAGAACACATTATCAGATTTACAACCATATTCTATATCACAAACTCGCAATTTATTTTATTGTATCAAACTGACTTGCACACAGGATATGAACATTGAATTTTGTCATCTTGCTTGAATAACACACCGTTTAACATTTTCCTGATCCATAGTTGTAGAATTTTCTTTCGGTAATTTTGTTTCCATTAAAAAGTTAATGAGTGATCAACCAGAGAGATCATCTTTTTTTTTTTTTCTTGGTACAAATATCATTATCTGGTTTAAGACAACCAAAGCCAAAAAGCACTGTGGCAAAGGCATATGTGCACAGGGTAATGTGTGACTGAGGCTAACTGCTCCCACACCCAACACCCATGGTCTTTCCCCAAAAAACACATACAAAAGGGAAAAAAGTAGAAGAAAGCAATTTCAAACAATTGGATAATCTAGAATGTCCTTTGATTGCTATTTGGTGAAACCGATAACACATGACTCTGATGTGCTTTCAAATTTGGCCTTTTGCCCATCCTCAATAGTCATAACAGATTTGTCGATTTCAAACTGTAAAAATGGGAGAAGATTGTACAAACATGTGGTAGTAACAAGGACCTACCTCCCGTGCTATATGCAGAGCCATGTCTGTGCTCAAATTCAGGTGTGCATCACGTAAATGTGACAGTATCCACCCAGGCAATTTAGAGCGCTTGTCATGACGGCTATACCTGCACAAAATTTAGGTCAACAATCCAACAGAGAAAATTATCTCAAGATAAATATATTTAATCTAAATTAGTGAGTGGTTAGCGCTTCTGGGGACTGCAACAATAAATAAAACAGAGCACTCATCAAAGATGTTTTCCCAATAAAAGTACAGCAATTTAAGTGTAAAAGCCGCAGGTAAACTCAACTAATCCCTTCCTACTTCTATTCATTTTGGAACCAAATATTGTCAGTTATCTTATTTGCTTTAACAATGAAAGAAGAGGATACGTGGTAAAGTACTGCAAATATCTAAGTTATGATGATTCTGTACTAAATTTTACTCAATTATCACCATTGGCCTTTGGGCCAAGTGGCACTCCCACCCCATGTGGTGGCCAAGGTCCAAGGTTCAATCCCCTTGTCTTCACCTAAGTTTCTCGACAAATATGAGTATGATTTTAGCCCAAACTTCAAGAGTCCCAAGTCCCAACACTACGTAAAATCAGCATAATGATACTTGAAATATCCATATGAAGTTCTTAAATTACAAAAACTAATACTTATGGAGTGGCTGAAGTTTAACAAAAGCACAAACGTTTGATCAATTTATATAAAAATTTAGAAAAATTATTTGATAAACAGTTGGTATTTTAGTGTATATATATATACACAGACCTTTTGTCAGCAAAGATCATCATCCCATAATCAGCCTTTGACCGGATCACTCGGCCCACACATTGAGCAGCCTGTCTCTGCTCCAGTAAAATCCAATGGTAAAAATATTAATCTATTACACAAAAAATGAATTTTGAAACAAGACAGCCAAAACAATAGTTGTTCTTTTGATACAAGGGCAATGGAACAATACCAAGGCATCAAAAGTCAGAAAATCTCCTTCCTTAATCTGAAAGGTATCCCGTAGATATTCCAACCGGGCAAGCAAAATCCTGCAAACCATATTTTCATCTGTCACATCATATACAATCAATTTCATAAGCAACAATAACATAGAACTGTGGATTAAAAACTCACTTGCTCAATGTGTACTGAAAAGGAACACCAAACATAATGACCAGTCTACCATAATGTCGATCAAAGTCTATACCCTCAGCAACTTTTCCCCTGCAAAAGTACAGATATATTTTCAATTTTAAATGAACCTAGATCAATAAAAGATTTCCCCTTCCTTTTAAGAACCAGAAAAGGACACAACGCTCATAAAAAGATACAGTAGAGACTAGAGATAATAAAAAAATGTAAAACTTTAGGCTTAAAAATCACAAAAATCTTTTGGAAATATTTTATATGCTAACATCAGCAGTGCTAAAGGCACCAGATCAAGAGAAGGTTGCCTCAGACCAAATGAGACATGGCACGGTGTTCTTTTAGTCACTTTATGGTATTAACATAAAGATTATACTTCAAAATTTACACCATTGTGATGGCAAGTGCCTTCCACCAACAGCGACAGGTTGCAGGTTCAAGTTCGAGAATTAGTCTCTCCAAAAATATTGGGAGTAAGGCTGCCTACTGTAACCTCTCCCAAATCCCACAAAAGTGGGAGCTTTATGCATTGGGTACGACATCCTTTTTCATTTGATTGCAAATGGTATTCAAAAGTTTTTTTTTTCCAGTAAAATATTAGAGAAACCAATAGGCTATAACTCAAACACTTCCAAGCATTGAGAATGAGTTAAACTAAAATCTCCACCTTTGCAGGCTACATAGGTTGAAAACAGTCAAGAATTCAAGTATTATAGATTTCAACATGTAAAGGCAGCTTTTTACCCCTGAAAAGAATTTAAAGGGGAAAAAAAGCATTTTAGTAGGACTAATACAGTACCTGGCAACAGAGAAAAAGATGGCACCCCTCCCACAATCACAAGCCTTGCGATAGTTGTCAAGAGCCAAAGTAGTTTCTACAACATCCTGAGTCTCGATGAAGACAAGCTTATGCTGCATTATTTCCTGTGAAAATGAGAGCATCAAGCACCTTTCAGCATAAGCAGATACCTAACAAACTAATGAAGGACGGTGAGGTGAAATTCAAGGAAAATACTTGAAACTAAAAGAATATAGATAGAACTGCTACCTTTAAAATTCCATTTTCATTCCAACTGTTCACTATGCCATCCATATATGAGTAACTAACAAAGAAACATACAATCCCATCTGGAACAACAGATGCCATCTCCAGTAAAAGCCTCCCATAATTTCGTACAACACCAAGATCACTTCTCATGTCAAATTTGGTACTGACAGGAAGCTGATCACTGAAATAAGAACCAATTTACCAGATACTAAGCGACAAACTAAAGTATTAATAAAGGGGTCTAGTTGTATTACGAATTAAAAGGTGAGAACCAAACTGAAAAGACTAAAAATCATTATTTGCCTGTAAAATGCTAATGGATTTTAGCTGAACTTTATACCTTCCACGAGTGAGAACCATTGGGCATATGCAATCTCTTGTTAAGGACATAGTAAAACTTCGACTAACAACTGGATGGAAATTAAGTAGACGGGGGTAGAGATCAATTGGACTCAGAGTTCCAGATGTAATGACAACTGACTGGAATCGATCAAATACGGGCTTTATAGCAAGAGAAGCATCGTGGCAACTAAGCTGAAATACCAAACATTAGAGGGAAAAACCAATCAATAATAAATTCAAAAAGCTGATATGCCAAACAGGATGGAAATCTTAATTGCATCCACTGTCAAGAATATAAAATTAGACCTAGTAACAGCAAACAGACACATCTGCATAAGCAGGTAGATGGCTGATGGGAGAGCATCTATAGGTTTAAATATATAAAATTGAAGGATCAGAAACATCAACCCATTAGATTCATTACTTAAGATGCTGGGAAAATAAAAAGAAAAAGAAAAAGTGGCCTTAAACATAGATGTTGTAAGTTCAAAATTACATACAACAGATTGTTGAATAGGACTTCATAAGGTACATATTAACATTGGAGTCAAACATCCATTCCATTTGCAGAATACTGAAAGTTTGCCAACATATAAAGTGTTCCCTAAAGGTAAAATAATACGGAAAAGAAATAAGAGAAAAAAGGACAAAAACAAAGCAAGGTGAAGATGAAGAAGGGAATCCAACCTGCAGCACAGGGTCAGGAATATGGGGCATTCTCTCATCAAAAGGTTCAATTATAATTGAAAAACCACGAGTGTATGTCCCTACAAGTGTTGCGAAGTCACATATTGTTTGGATGTGTAAGAATTCATCAGTGTCAGTGATTTCTAGTGTTAACATCAGTGAATGTAGGCGATCATAACAAAACTTCAGTGTTTTTTGGTCAATTCCAGCATGAGTATTAATAGATGCAACAAAGCCAACAGGCCCCTCCTTCTCAACGTTATCAGTTTCCAGCCGCCCCTCCAGATATTGGACCAATCTACGTAAGACATGCAGAAAATGTTCTGCTCGGCGGATATTTCCAGGCACAGCCTCCTTCAGAATATCATCAGGTAAGGCAGGATTGGAGAGCCAGTTGTCCGTGACTGCATAGAGAAAGAAGTCCAGCTCAAGATAACTAAGGACATTGTCCAAAAAAAAAAATCTTGGGTCTTGAGAATGAATATTAACGTCAGTGCAATCCACATACAAGGTAAGTTTCCTCTTTGTGCCAAACCCTCAACAAGCCGATTGTACTCTGCGCGCAATCTACCAGCATCTGTGGCCTTAAACCTTCCTACCATGTCAAACAATTTCATAAAAGCTGCATCAAATTTTAGTTTATGGTTCAAAGAGAAATTAAAAATGAATCTAAGCAGGAGAAATCCAGCCATTTCTTCTTAAGAATCACATCAGAATATTGACAGGCAAACACAGAAGGCCTACAAATTAAATAGAAAGACTTCCAGGGACTGGTCTAACCAGACTATACAATAATGGCTCCATATTTCCATAAAATTACAAGAGAATATTTAAAGTCCATGAAGCCAATCAATTATGAACCTAATACGTCATGTAACAGCAAAATGGGAAGAAATAAAAAATTTAAGAAAAACACATACTTCTCAATCTCCTGCCGCATTTTGCTGAGATTCCTTCTGGCCCCTTCAAGTGTCTGCCTTCTCACACTAACACTAAGAGCTTCTATACACACATTATCAATATTATGTGCCTCATCAAACACCACAACAGACTCCTTCTGCATTTCCTTGGATATATACCCAGCCACCTTGGGATCAAGCAAATATTGATAACTATAAACCACCACATTTGCAAATTGCACCATATGTCGTGCCAAGAAGTATGGACACCACCCTTTCTCCTTCCCGTATGCCCTCAGATCCTGCAAGAATTTTTCAACATTAAAATGATTTTGGAACTCAGAAATATTTGGTAAAATGTTATCAGATTGCAACACATCACTGGAATGTAAGAAATAATCTTAGCCATATTAATATTTCATATTATGGTAGACAGCTCAATATTATTCATAATAATCCTTTAATTATTAAAAAAAAAAAAAAAAACAAGGGGCATTAATCAGACTTCATCTAACAACATTGTTAATATACTGCCAACATGGATTCCAAGGATGGCAAAACTTGTTTCTTCTTCATAACTAATCAGAATCTAGGAATTACACAGATAGCTAAACATGTTGTTTCTTCATAACCAAACAGAATCCAGGAATTAAACGAATATTTCATAAGCCAAGCTGCAAGATAAGATCCAGCTACTTGAGTATGATGATTAACAATTAACATAAATCCAAAATACTTGCTCTTTCCTAATCACCCATAACACCTCACAAATCAACCAAAAACACATATAACTCAAAACTTTCTAATTCAAATCAACCAAAACCCATTGCCTCAATGCACAAAAAACAACCTGATTATAATTCATTCCTACCCACAAGGTAAAAACCCATTTGGAAATACATTTTCTTTTGAAATCACCCAAAACAACTTACAAATCAACCTAAACATATACATCACAAAAATCCCAATTCAAATTAAAGATCACCCATTGCTTGAAATCACCAAAACAAATCAATCACAATTCATTTCTACCCACAAGGTATAAACCCCATTTGCCAAAATAACACAGATATCAATTAAAACACAAAAATCTTAGTTCAATTCAACCTGCAAGGTATAAACCCCGGGAGGCAACACTGCATTAGACCCTGCCTTCTCATACTCTTCAAAAAACTCACATGTGGGCAAATTGGGGTTTGCCGCTGCTGCCGCCCTGACCCAACTGGCCGTCAGTCTCCGGCAACTAGCATCAACTGAGTCCCGATTCTCCGCAGCCAAAACACGCGAATTAACACACAGGTTCTTGCGGGAAGAGAGCCCAACAGCAAGGATTCTAGCACGGTCCCCGATGTGAGTAGTCTGGTAAGCATGGAGGAGCTTGAGCTCTGCATCTCAAAACAACTCACAAATCAACCAAAACACATGCAACACTAAAAATACATATTATATCAAATCAACCAAAACCTATAACTTAAAATCACAAAACCAAACCAATCCCAATTCATTCCCACCTGTAAGGTATAAACCCCATTTGCCCAACAAACTTTGTTCTTTCCTGATCAGCTAAAAACAACTCAAAAATCAACCAATGCACATACAATACCAAAAATAAAAATCCAAAATTTAAATCACCTAAAACCTATTGCTTCAAAATCACAAAAGCAAACCAAACTTCAATTCATTCCACCCACAAGATACAAAATCTAAACCCCATTTACCAAAACCAACTCACAAATTAACCAAAACACATACAACCCGCACCAAAAAAAAAAACCCAATTCACTCCACCCACAAGATACAAACTTTAAACCCCATATACCAAAAACAACTGACAAATCAATCAAAAACACATACAACACTTGAAATCACCCAAGACCCATTACTCCAAAATAAAAAAACAGAACCAAAGCCAATTCAAATCGTGTACCTGCAAGGGTCTTCTCCATCTCATGGACAGTGCGGGTACAGTAGATGAGCTTGACAGGGTTGTTGGGTTTAGAGAGAGTGTAGCTGGTGATGAGAGAAAGAAGAGCGATGGTTTTGCCTGTGCCAGTGGGCATCTCGAGGAGGCAGTGCCCTCTGGCATCTAGAGCTCGCTTCAGTTCAACCATGTACGCATATTGTTCTGGGTATATGTGATCGTACGGAAAGTACACCGTTACGTCTTCTATTTGAAACTTCATTGTGTTTTCTGGGTTTTTGGGAGGGTTTAGAGAAAGAAAGAGAGAGAAGGGGTTTTAGGGTTTTGAATTCAGCAGACCCGTTGTTGTTGTTGTCGTTGCTGCTGTCGTTTCTAGTTATTCTTCTAGTTCTCGTACACTGTCTGAGCTATTTCTATTCGAGTCTCGTACTATGTGAGTTTGAGTTTTGGGTTAACTCGGGCGGTGGGTTATGCAATTAAAAAGATATGTTTTGTTGATTTAAAATATATATAAAAATACGTGTTAGAGAAAAAATATTTAAAATATATATATAAAATTGTTTAAAAGTTGAAAAAAAAATTTTTTTTTTTTTTTTGGCTTACAAAATGAGTTAAAAGATATAAGTACAGTCATGCCTCTAAAAAATTTGAGTTACAGAAAATAGAAAGTTACACATAACCAAATAAGTCAAATAAACTTAAAAGAAAGCTCCCCAATTGAATCTTACAGTAGTCTTATAAGATTTACAACTATTTGTTATGATAAGAGCCTAGAGAATTGAATTCAATAAGCATCGTCTTATAGAATTTTTCCATTTACTTATGTAAGACTTTTTCCATTTACTTAATAAGTATTTTAGAGTCATTCTATATTTTTGGTGTTTCTCCACTTTATCCATCCTGCTCTTATTGCATAATTCACATTCTCATCGATTTCTCCATCTATATAAACAACTTTTTACCTTTGCTTTTTAAAAAAGAAAAATGTTAATAAATATCCTGAAGGCCTTGGTTTATGAACTTTTGTTAGAAAAATTTAATGAGAAAACGATAAAACAATTAATTTTTCTAACAACTTTTTATATTTCTCATGATAATGATACTAAAACTTTCCTAATATGGTTTATTAACAATTGTTCTAAGAACATCAATTAACATGACCCTTTAAAAAAAAATAGAAAGACACATCCCTAACCATTGTACATGTTTCCCAATTATTCATATTGCAGTGCGGCACCAGTCTGGTTACCCTCTCAAAGGGTAGCTGTCGTCCAATACCCTTTATGTAGAGTATCCCGACATTGTGGGAGTAGTAGAACCCTAACTCGTCACTTTTTAGGCCTTTGTTTAGACTATTGACTAGGAAACAATGTATGCATTGTGAAAGCCTCTCCCATCTCCCCCTCCCATTCTGCTAGTAAAAAGTGACATAACTATGGCCAGTTACTTCTACACACAGATAACTGAAGTGTACCTGCAGTTTTGGTTTTAAATTGTAACAAAATGCCTGTTAATGTCTTAATGACAATCAAATAAATGAGGGAAAAACTCCTATATACAATGGACATATGGCTAATTTCTTCATTCTTCTGTTGATGTGTTGGATACCAGGCCCTTGATCACATGCCGACATTGAAACCTGTCAAACAACATCAGATAAATAACTTCAGAAATTATGGACTTCGTGGTTTTATCATGCTAACATACAGAAATCGATACAAGCACCCAAAACCAGGCAAGTTTGGTGCATTGGCTATTGATCAACTGTAAAGCTGTTTCCATTGGAAGTCACTAAATCCTAGAACAAAGGTGGAAAAAAAAATAGTAAAGATTTTATGAGATTTTCCTAACAGCAACCTTACGTTTACATCATTATGATAAACTTTTAGAAATAAGTAACAGTGTAAAAGAACAGGTGACATAAGGTACATATTAAATTGATTGGCTAATGTACAAAATATTGTCAAGTGATAGAAGGAAAAATAGGATTTGTCAAAATGGCATTACTTGTTAAGACTGATCTCAACAACTTCAGTTCACAGTACTAAAGTTGAATGAAAGATAATAAAGCATTGTAGTCTCAGAGCAGCCCTCAGTAGCAACTTCTAAGTATAGAAGAAGGATTTATATAAAATCTAATTGCTTCAAAATCTAACCCTATCATACCAGATTAAATCATCGGAAGTAGAATCTGACAAACTGGTGGAGCTCCCAGTTTGAGAAGCATGATCCAAAGCATCCATTTCCTGATCTTGGGTTCTGCACTTGAACCGTAGTCTGAAAGGCACAATCTGTAACGAAAATTCTTTCGTAAAAATGCTACCTTATTAGTTATCAAATATCAAGTAATACTAAAATGATAAACATGCATATAATGCATGAAGGTCTTCATGTAAGGAAGCCACAAAATACTTGAAAAATGCTAGCAGCTATAGGTTCAGTTTGGCAAACTCATCTCATGTTCTCTGATACTTGCACTAAGACCAGAATCAGAGATTGTCAGTATGAATGTGACCGAATAATTGATAATGCAAGGAAGATTGAATGCTACTTTTTTTTTTCTTTTTCTTTTTTTTCCTTTTAGAGAAGAAACATATCAGTAGCCTGTGAAACCAATGCTTTGATGCTTTCAAGCTCAGATGGACATGCATGTGAGATGAGTCCATATAAAAGATTTTTATCATTCTCATAAACTTATAAAAAAATATAAAAAATTCTACATGATCCTCTTATGCAATAATCATGAAAAGCAAAACAATCTGATGCTTTCAGTAAGAAAAGGTGACACAGAATGAATTCACCCAACTATTATTAAAAGAGTGATAAGCATCCATAATATTAAATGGAAAGACGATCTGCTGTCTAACCCACTCTGTAGACTTATTCAGTCCATTCCACAGCACAATCATAACTCAGGAGGGTAAAAGAAACAGTATTTTATATGAGATAATAACTGTGTCCTATTTCCTACTTCAAATAGGACACTACTGCAATCTATAAGTGGATTTGGCTAGAAGCACCCACAGTAATGGCACATAGCAATATCTCTAGTAAATTTACAATTAATGAAAAGTGAGAACAATAGTTTATCAAGACTATCCACTATCATGTCAGGTATACAACTGTCTTGTGCACATAAAAGCAAGCAGGCTCACCATACAAAAGAAAAAAAAATGATAAAAAGGCATGCTATTTATATAGCTTTGCTGTTGCACTTTTTACTTAAACCAAAATAAATAAATAAAGGAGAATTGTTACCTTTTTGCTGTATTTAAAATCACGTTTGGGAAGAAAATGCAGAGGCAGGTTGAAAGAACAGGGAGCCTTAACCAATAGAAACAACTTATTGGGGCCTAATAAAAGACAAGAAAAAATATAGATCTTTTATTTTTGCTAAGTAAAAAAGAAAAGAGGATTAGCAAGACAAAACTCACTCAATTAACTACCTGGATAGGAACCAGATCCAGCACCCTTTGAGATCAGCGTCCGAATAGCCTGTCAAAGAAACATGAAATACAAAATTAATAAAAATTTCAATTTAATGTGGAACTTGGAAGTGGAATTAGCACTAAAATACCTTTCTAGAAAGTCCTTGTGCCACTTTGCTTTTGGTGAAATCAATCTCACCACTACCAACAACCTTTCCATGTGAAAAGCACAACTCATAAACATGCTGAGGTCGAATAGGAGTAGCCCCAAGAACCAAAATGACACCCTGTACGTTAGGAATCTCACTCATCATCAATTTAAGCGCATTTTGAAGATTTGAAACCATGTTCATCAGTTTCTCCAGTCTTTTTATTCCATGCTTGACCTCCCTCATTCTGCCAATTAGCTTTCTCCGCGCCTTTATATCAGATTGTGTAAGATCCGTCTCCTAAAAGCTTACAACTCTTTAGAGCACAGAATTCAATCCAAAATGATAAAATGCAAACTAGCCTGTGCTCAACTAACATTACCAATTCTGTAAACTCAGTATTCAGTGTATCAAATTCAAGACTGATATCCTGCAATATGCTGTTTACAAGTGACCGATATTAGATACCATTTCCTATCTAATATCAGATATCATAACTACCATCCTAACTGTCACAACAATAATTAAAAGATCGAATATCAGCTCAACTATTTGTATAAGAACATATAATAGCTTTTCAAAGTCTCCATCTTTGAAGTTTTTCAAGATACAACTGTACTTTTGCCCAACCTATTTTTCAAGCAAAGTAAAGCCATGAAAAAAAGTTTTACCAAACTAACACTAGTGATAGTTTGTCAAGAGTGGTGAAATTAAAATTTAACCTGTTGAATCGGATGTGTCCAGGTGACAAGTGTTTGACACATGTTGGGGTCTAGTACACAAGACAAGACTACTAAACCCAAGATGTTTCCTATTAAAAGAGTGTTTGATTGATCCGCATGAGTCCATGTTTCCAATCCTTGAATAAATTATTATTAAATTCACTATTTCCTATCGGTTCAAAGTTCAAACGAACCTCAATTTGAACTAAATAGTCATTTCATTTGAAGTTAAAAAAATTCACATGTTGGTTAAATAATTAAATTAACTATTTCAATTTTTCTTATCAGCTAAAAAACTTTTAGAACAAATGCTAACAAAGCCTCAAAATTGGTTTTGGTAGAGATTCACATTGAATATTTCTTTTGTTAATTAGGTAGGGATTCAGATTCCAAAAAAAGTATTAAAAAAATATAATAATAATAATTGTGAAATTTATTGGAAACCTGATATGATATGATATGCCACGTAAGACCACAAACTCATATTGAACAAAAAAAAATTAATTAATTAATTAATTAATTTTCCGTCTGATTTTCCTGCACTTTCGGAGCAAACAAACAGAAAAAATAGAGAGGGAGGACTTACGAGGGGATTTGTTGGTGCATGTAAAGAACAAAGCCAACGACGTCGTTGATGACGTGGAAGATAACGGAGCCGTCTATTGACTCTGCCGCCGTCTCGATCTCCGTCTGCTCCTCCATCATCGCCACTGAGAGAGAGAGAGATCTGAAACTACGTTTTAGGTTCTTTGAAAAATGATGTTTTAGCGGGAGTTGTCCTGATTTGCAAATTACATGAGTTTATCTGGAAAAACAATCAAACAAACCAGAAAGGCCCATTCGGCCCAACTAATTGAGCCCGGATTTTTTAACAAGACGCAATTGTTTGGTTTTTTTTTTTTTTTTTTTTTTTTTTTTTTTTTTTTTATTTACAACTTGGTAAAGTGAAAAATTGTAACATCAAATTTATTATTATTATTTTTTTTTTAATAAATGAGAAAGTGGTGTTTCAGTATTTGATCAGACTCTTGTTTATGAGATACATTAAAAGTTCCATGAATTAAACATGAAATCTCTGAATTTAGATCACCATATACTTGCTATTATTAAAATAAAATAAAATAAAGTCTAGGTGATCTTCGGATTTCCATATGCTCCATCTGTTCAATACTAGTGAGTTTTTGTGAGGTTAAGGAAGCCAAAAAATAATGAGTTTTTTTGTTCATTTTTTTCGTAATTAATTGTTTAAGTGACATGTTGTGATTGGTGTATAATAAAAGTAATATCAATAATAAATCCATGTAAAGGAATGTTATACTAATCACTATTTATTACCTCAACTAGTTGTGAAAAAAAAAAAAAATGTAAAATTTTCTATCTCAAAATTATTCAATTACACTTACAGGTTCATAATGGTTGGTTCAATGTTAGTTTTGCAACTAGAGTACAAATGCTTAATCTTAGTGAGCTTGTAATCCGTTAAATCAAAATCAAAGCCAAAGCAATGACCAGTTACAAGGCATGAGGATGTGGTTCGGTTTTGCTGCCTAGATATTGGACTCTTTTGAAGTGCTTTTTGAGTGGGATGATCATGATATTGCCTCTCTATCAAAGTGATTTAAGTCTGAGCATAACTTTAATGGCCATTTATTCGATGCTATTTATGACCGGTTACAAGCCATGCGGTTCTATGAACATGCATTTGTTTGTGAATCTTCTTTTAATAGTGTGGCACTGTGGCTTATCAATTAGCAGATAAGGCTGTGTCTGTTGTTGAATTAGTTTGGCAGGAGGATTTGCCTACTTGTTTTATACATGCACTGGCAACTAAAGTTTCTACCCATTACAAGAAACCAGGAATTGACCAAACCATCATTAGCCATGGTAATCATATTTAACACAAAAAGAAAAGAAAGTCTTAGTTGTCCTTGTTGCTGGTAATTGATTAATTGAGCCACAATTTTGACTGCACATTCAAATTGCGCTAAGGATACCAATGATAGTCCCAAAACACTGTTGTCCACAATATGATGTCTTTATAATTCAGAGACATTTATTTTATATATATACTAACCTCGCCACATGTGCTTTTCATGTGCAAGGCTTTTTTTTTTTTTTGAAGAAGAAGAAGAAGAAGATTATGGTCATATTTAAATTCTTTATTATGCAAAAAAAATCCAAAGAAAAATTAAGAACACAACAAAATTAACAATGAAATTAAACTAAAGTTTGTATAGTGAGTCAAGAACTCCATGTTATCAAAACCCTTAAATTTTTCATTCTGCCAGCCCATGAAATGGAAGAGATTTTCTTCCTTGAATAGGTTCGGACAAATAGGCCCCCAAAAAAAATGCATAAATCAACAAACGAATTCATTCTTTTTACAGTCAAAACAGTTCATGCAAAAACACAATTTTAAAGGGGAATACCAAATAGAACAAAATGATAAATAACAAAAAAAATAATTATTTCTTGGATTCAAAAGCCAAATTTCAATCCAACATAAGAAAAACATAACAAACAAATATACAATAAATAAAAAGGAGCAAAGATGGAAATAAAATTCCCCCAAAACCAAGACTTCTTACGCACTCTTTTGATACAGAATTTTGTTCTTTCAATTGTGACTAGGCTCTCAATGTGATTGAAAATGACCACCTCTACTGCTGGTATAGAATTTGAACCCATAACATCGGCCCAATTAATATCATGAGGTGTGGGTTCCAGTTAGTTCAAATAATAAAAATTTTTATGGTTGAATAAAAGATTTGGAGTTTAATTCTCGTCTACACAAAAAACTTACTGATGTTTTAGTCCGATGATAAAGAGTACATTCATCATAAGTTGAAACTCTATCAAAAAATAATTAATATCATGAGGAGGTTTTTTTCATTGTAGATCATAAAGGTACATCATTCTAGATTTTACAAAGAAGTTCTTCGTTTCTGCCACATCCAACCAAGCTCCATGCTAGGATAGGTCCAATTCTCAATTTTTTTGTCCAAGTCTCCTTAATCCCATATTCATTCTTTACCCATATTTCAAATCTAGGTTCATATTGATGTCTTGAACTAACAACAACGACACAAAGTAATTCATTCTGTGGCGGGCCAAAATTGGGTAAGTTCAATTTTAACCTCACAATTTATTTATAGAGATGGGATGCCAATCAACCTTAGTTACCGTTGTTAGAGTAAATTAATCTAGTGATATTGGAATATGTGCTTGGAATATATGTAAGTCAAGGAAACTAAATAATACTGGTCTTGGATTTATTAAGTTATGCTCCTCGGGTTTAGTCTGAGGTGTAGGTTTACACTAGTTCTTGGGTTACAATGCTATCACTCTCTTTTTTTCTCCTTCCAGATGTTTCATCCCCCACTTCATAGGGATCTCTCTCTCTTATATAGTCATCCAAGTTGTATCATGGCCTTCCACTTGGAGGGCTAGGGCCTTTTTTTCCTAATACTTGTCCCATCAAGGCCTTATTAAAAGGTTTCCCTATTAGGCCATGAGCTGTGATGACACTGTTCAGAGGTCATTCCACCATTAATGCGGCCGGCTAAATGGGTGCAGAGCATTGAATGTGGAGGTGATGGATGCTTTATTTGTACTCTTCCTTCTCTTGCTTGACGACAAACTTTCCATCTTTTCCTCGATGCGTGCCCAATGGTCTTCAGAACTAGACTTCGGTCCTTCCAAGGACGTATCAAGATTCTCAAGGTCCTCAGGCATTCTAATCTTCTTGGGTTTGTGGTTGTGTTGTCATATTTTCTCTGAGAAGTCTTTGACAGTACTTCCCAAGATGTGCTCCTTTGGTGTTGATCTCTTGTCACTCATTCCTGTCCCCGGCTTCTAATCCTCCCACACATTTCTTACAAAAGGGTACCAATCCTAGCCTTTTAAGTTCAATTCTAACAGGCAACTTTATGTACCTACGCACTTCATCTCTAACATTAAACGATATGATAATGTTAAGGTTCACTTTATTTTTCCTAAATGCACCCCACCAATGTAAAGCACCACTTAAGTCCCCCTTGGAAAAAGAATTATCCACAATAATTACATGCACGAGCTTATCCTTTCTTCTCCAAGAATTTGTACTCGATGAGTACACATCAATTCGAGAATGAAATGAGTCTCTCACGTTCTTAGAAAAAGAAATTATGATTTGTGTCTGATTGCCAAGAAAGTATAAAAAAATTCAAGAACACTTGGGAATGTTCTTACAATTTTTTTTCTATCTTTAAAATTTGAAAAAATAATTTTTTTTTTTCAATTTAAATGCTAATATGACACTTTTTTAATATTTATTAAATATTCATATCATAATTATTTTATTCGTCATATCAATGTCACATATACTAATTATGCACGTCGTGTGCCTCGTATGCATTTTTCTTTCGTGAGTTAACATTGATGATCAAATTGACTGTTATCAAAATATAATGACTAAAATGATATTTTTGTCATGGCAAAAAAATAAATAAATAAAAATAAACATAAATAAACAAACTAATTCATTCTTTTGACAGTCAAAACATCCATGTAAAAACATAATTTCAAAGGGGAATACTAAATATAACAGAATGATAAATAGCACACAAAAATTTATTTATTAGATTTGGATACCAAATTTCAATTCGTTTTAATGTAAACCGCAAGGATAGCTACAAAATAAATAAAAACAACAGAGATAATGGAAATAAAATTCTCCCGAAACCGAGACTTTTTACGCTCTCTTTTGACACAAACTTTTGTTCCTTCAATTGTGACTAGGCTCTCAATGTGATTGACTACCTCTATCTCGGCTACAAAATTTAAATTTGAACCCATAACATCTGCATAAGTATTATCATGAGGAGGTTTTATCTGTTGTAGTTGTAGATCATAAAGGTACAATATTGTTGAGGAAGTTGCAAAGAGAAGTTCTTCATTCCTGCCACATCCAACAAAGCTCCATGCTAGGAGAGGTCCAATACTGAATTGTTTTGTCCAAGTTTCTTTCACCCCATATTCATTCATCACCCATATATCAAATCTAGGTTCATATTGTTGTCTTGAACTAATAACAACAATACAAAGTAATCCATTCCTTACAAAAGGATACCAATCATTTTTATCAAATTTCAATTCATTGGGCAACTTTACACTTCATCTCTAATATTAAACGATATGATAATGTTATGAATTATTTCTTTTTTCCTAATTGCACCCCTCCAATGTAAAGCACCATTTAAGTCCCCATTGGAAAAAGAATTCTCCACAATACTTCCATGCACAAGCGTATCCTTTCTTCTCCAATAATTTGTCCTCAATGAATACACATTAACTCCTGAATAAAATGACTCTTTCATCTTCTTAGAATAAGAAACTCTGACCAATTTATAGTCATTGGTTTCCTGATCATAATCAAATCCTAGACCAATATGTAAAAGAATTTCAATTTCACTAAGCTTGTGTACTGGATAATCAGGTTTTGGGGGCTCTTTGAATTCACTAGTGACAGGATTAAACAAAAAATTTGTGTCTCCAATTTTAGAAATATTTAGACACAAGATACCATTACATGAACCTACGATTCTAAAAGGTACCCTGCCATGTTCCTTTTTAAATGGAATAGTTATGTTAAAAACCTCTCGAAATGTTTCATAAGAGAACAAAGATATTAAACATTTTCCACCAAAAGTACCAACACGGCGTGTGACAGCAAGATAGCCATTGTTGCTACGATTAGATAGGTTAACATGCTTGGTGATGAAGATAGGATCTTTGATAATATCATACCATGATTTGCAAACAGACTTGAATTGTAAGATAGTCTTGATGGGTAATCTTGAATATATGTCCATTAATACATCTTCAGGAAGATCATTCAACGTTGCACTCGACATGACATCTCTCTATGAAACGATCATATACAGTATTTGAATGTTAGGCCTTTAATCTGAGAAGAAGTAAAAAAAGAATTCAGGGAATATTATTGCATGGTTGTATATACATAGGCCTACTTGTTTGGGGCATGTTAGCGCACTACAAAAAAAAGGTCCTCTGGCCGCGTTTTTAAAACGCGGCTATATCGCAAAAAAACGTGGCTATAGCCTATAGCCACGTTTTTTTAGGCCACGGTTTACAATGTGGCCTAAAACCCGTGACTATAGGACTGATGGTCCTATGGCCGCACTTTTTAACCGCGGCCCAAGCCCTGGTCCTATAGCCTCGTTTACAACGCGGCCTAAGGGTACGGGCTTAGGCTGCGTTTTAAACGCGGCCTAAGTCTTTACCATAGGCCGCGTTTTAAACGCGGCCTAAGCCTTTACCTTAGGCCACGTTTAAAACGCAGCCTAAGGTTGATCCTTAGGCCGCGTTTAAAAAGTGCGGCCATACCTCCCATTGTGATGGCCTGTGACACTCGTTTAAGCCGCGTTTTAACCGTGGCCTAAGGTTCAGGTCTTAGGCCGCACTTTTTAAACGCGGCCTAAGGTTCAACCTTGGGCTGCGTTTAAAACGCGGCCCAAAATTATAACCTTAGGCCGCGTTTTAAGTGCGGCTTAAGCCCCCCGAATTCTTATTATGAATTGGTCTATAGCCACGTTTTTAACGTTTTAAAAACGTGGCTATAGTTTTTTTTTTTTCCCTTCTTATTTCCTTTTTCTGGGCAGATTTTTACAAACCTGTCAAACATACAAAATATCTCTAAACCTGTCAAACCCAGACTTCCAAGCATTAATTTTCTCTAATAAGAATTTTCTCAAGCATTAATTTTCAATATTCCAAACAACTATACATGAAGAGTCCACGAAGTTACAATATTTGACACAATATTACAATCATGTTTACAATATTTTCAATATCCACGAAGTTACAATATTCCGAATATCCAAACAATTATACATGAAGAGTCCTCACTATGATGTAGCGCTATTACCTGAAAATATTATATACGCAATATTAGTAGCACATAATATTGCAATAAACACGCAAGTTTTATGGCCATTAAACGCAAAGTTTGTATTACTTGAATAACGGCTTAAACTTGAGATGACATTCTTTTGTAAGAAGGCTACCATTTCATCCATTCTCCGCTTTGCCTCACCCATTTCCCGCTTTGTTTCGTCCAGCTGCTGCTGATGCCATCTTTCTGATTCGCGCATTGCTTCGGCCAGTTGCTGCTCATGCCATGCATCTGACTCCCGCTTTGCTTCGGCCAGTGCTTCGGCTAGTTGCTGCTTATGCCGTGCATCTGACTCCCGCTTTGCTTCGGCCAGTGCTTCGGCCAGTTGCTGTTGATGCCTTTGCTCTGAGTCAGCAAGTTGGTCCCTCATCGAATTTTCCAATGCAGTCATTCGTTGGGCCGTTTCAGTGGACGACGGCCCAGGCACACATGGAAGGTTGGACCCACTTCTTCCTGATGGGGTTGGTCCAAAACCGACCCCACGGACACGTCCAGAATGTTCTTTGCCCATCACTTGAGCGAACGCATCATCTTTTGCCCAGAGAATTCCATCGCGATGGTCTCCTACTAGTTTGCCCCCGTTGGCTAAAATTGCTTTCATTTTCTCCTGTTTTCATATAAGAACCAAATAACATATTATTTGCTATAAACATTTCACGCACAAATTAGAAAATAAATAGGTTATGATATAGGCTTACAATCTTCTCTCGCACTTCATTACTAATAGGAGTCTCATCTTTCGTGCAGTATGCTTTTATGAAAACATCTGCACGCTCCACTGCTTGGCCGCTTTCTTTTGCCTACATCATATTCAACAGTCTCATTACAATAGTGAAAATTTATGTTGGTGATATGAAGCGAGAATCGACAACCAAACATAGCAAATGGAATTTGGAACATAACATGCAATATAACCATAAAACAAATTCCGTAAACATGTAGTTTATTACGTTCAAAAAGACGAGTTGTTGGAACAAATCAAGCGATTTTTGGTACCAACCCTCTTGCCCTTTGATTTAATAAAATAGCCATTTTATAAGAGGTAACGTTTGAAAAAGTGTGGCCATAGCACCCTTGTTGACAGCTTTGAAGACATTTTCGCCTTGGGCCACATTTTTAAAAACGTGGCCTCAGAACCTGTCTATGGCCCCGCGTACAAAACGCGACCTTAAGGTTCTGTGAAGCCGCGTTTTCTTAAACGGGGCTTTAGGCTCAACCTTGGGCCGCATTTTAAAAATGCGGCCACAGTAAAAGAAGACAAAAAAAAAAAAAAAGAGTTTGAGAAAAAATAAAATGCGGAAGTCCTTAGGCCGCGTTTTTATCTCAAAAAAACGCGGCCTTAGAACCTGCCTATGGCCCCGCGTATGAAACGCGGCCTTAAGGTTCGCCTTGGGCCACATTTTTAAAAACGGGGCTTTTGCCTGACCTTGGGCCGCGTTTTTTATGGCCGCGGGTTAAAAAACGCGGCCCAAGGCCCCCGCGTTTTGTAGTGTAGTTTTTGCATGGCAATATATAAACTACAAAGCAGCAGCAGAGCCAAGTTACTCCAAGATTTAGTTTTTTACGATTTGAATATTCAAGGTTTTGACTTGGTCTCCGAAAATATTTGAGCTATTCTAACGAACATCCTAGCAAGAAAAGGAAGAATATTGACTCAATAATGTTAGGGGCACAACTTTTCTCACAAAGAATTTCACAAATATGAAAGTGATTGAGTGCAAGTAATGAACACAACTGACACTAATGGAGCCTGTGTTGCAGAGTTTTGGTCATAAACTTATAGAACATATAATATACAAGAAAATATTGATGTCAACAACAAATAATCATGTGATGAGAAAATAAATTATACAAATATTTCGCTTTCTATATAATCTACTCAGAGAAAACATTCCATGTCATTACATCACAGCTCTCAAATTCAAACTTTATAAGCTATCATTAAAAATGTGCAACAGGCTACAACAACAATAAAAAAAAATAAAAACAAAAACCTAAATCTAAAAGGTGCAATGACTCTGAGATTAAGAGAGACAGAAGTTTAGAGAAAAATGAATTAGGCCATGGACAGTTGTTATAATTCCTTTGGGAATGGATTCATATTTTCAGTGGCTGTGTAAGTTCACCGTTAATTTCATATAAGCATAATCTATCAACACAAACATGGAATTTCAACCTATCTATAAAACTTGTTGATAAAAGTCATATAGGGTCTGTTTGGATAGAACTTATTTTGCTGAAACTGAAAACTGAAAACACTGTAGCAAAATAATTTTTAAATGTGTGAATAGTTCTATGGGACCCATTTTTAATGAAAAAATTGATCAAAAATGAAATTTGTGGGTCCGTGAACAGTGCACGAATACACTGTTCACGGAAGACCGGTCAAAAGTTGCGGCTACTGTTTATGTACTGTACATAAACAGTACCGCTTGTTGGGGGAAAAGGCGTGAAAAAAAAAAAAAAAAAAAAGGAGAGAAAACGCAGGAAACTTAAAACGCAACGTGGATCCAAACTCAGCTTAGTATACAATAAAAAGGTAATGAATACAACAACAACCAAAAAAATAAAAAAATACCTGCAAAGTTGTAGGCAGTGTGGAAAGGAGAAGGAAAGAATACAGCACCAAAAAAAAAAAAAAAAAAAAAAGAGTAGTAGAAAGAAGAATACTCCAAAAAACTGTGTAATATAGAGAGAATTTTAAGTTGTGAAGGAGTTGATATGAACAAATAAAAAAAAGGAGTTAGGTGAAAATCAAATACTATCTTTTATTATTTTATTATCACAAAAACAAAACATAGTCTTAAAAAAAAAGATAAAAAACTTAGGTTGATGCACAATAGTATTTACTATTTAATTCTATCTTACTTGCCATTTCTTTTCTTTTTTTTAAAAAAAAAAATTCTATCCTATTTGCTTCTATGTTTTTTAAAAAATTCTATCCCATTGATTTTAGATTTGTTGATAATACACAATTATACATATGTTTTCTTTCTTTCTTTTTTCTTTTTTTATGCATAAGGTGCTTACAATTGTGTGTGTGTGTGTATATATAGAGAGAGAGAGAGAGTTTTAAGTTGTGAAAGAAGCTGATATGAACAAAAAAAATGAGTTATAGGTGAAAATTAAATATTATCTTTTGTTACTTTATTATTAGGAAAAAGATGGTGTAGGATTCATGTTTATCCAAAAATGCAAAAAAAAAATAGAAACATAGTCTTTAAAAAAGGAACAAAAACGTAGGTAGATGCACAATAGTTTAAAATGACCTTTTGGCAAACGTAGGTGGTGAAGGTTTGCAAGCAGAGGATATTGCATGCATCAACTTTTGTCCCCCATATCCTCTGCTTGCAAACGTTCACCAAACACCGCTCTCAAAACTCCAAAGGAGCAACTTCTTTTTTGGGAAATTTTCTAAAAAATCCAAACAGATTTTTGCATTACAACTTCAATCCATTGAAGAAAATGAACTTCACTTCTGACATAACATTATATGATGCTCACAAAGAAGACTAAAAATAATTTACATATAACTAATTCGTTACAATACAGATTCTATGTGTGTAAAATCTGAATATGCCGGCCCAAGTATCCAGCGCTTAGATAAAACTATTGGCTAATTAAAACTCATTCCGACTTTAACATTGTCTAAAAGATGCATAAACCATGTAGCAAAAACGAGGCTTCATAACCTGCTCTTCCCTATTGCAACATCAGCTTCTTCTCTCTTTTCCTTTTTATTGATAAGTTACACATGTAATAGGGTTTGAACTCATGACTTCTTGCAACATCAGCTGTTCCTCTAAACTAGAAACACCCATGAAGCTAGGAGCATCAGCTTCCCTCAACCATAACCATTTGGAGAATCTCTGGAACTAACAAAAGGGGTTTTTGTATACCATCTGGCAGTATCAACTGGGCAGGATTTCCTTTGAAGTTTATGAGTAAAAAGGGCACCACCACCCAATGATGAAGAAGCGTGGCCTTGTTGGAAGGTATGGAAGTTATACACCATACCGTCTTAGAGCTTTGCTTAAAGTTGGCATTACATTATATGCTTGGTACGATCTTCTAAGCTCAATAATGGAACCCACCTGACAAACAAATGTCAAGGCTCATTAGACAAATTGCATACATAAGACAACTGTACAAACCATTTAGATAAGAGCACTGTTGAAGGAAGGCATAATTCGGTAATTTATCTTAAATAGTATTTCCAATGGAGACGTTCAAGATTGAAATCTTCCCCCCCCCCCCCCCCTCCACCAACAATCATATAAAAAAATCAAAGCAACTAACTAATGTGCCAAGACTATGGATGCATTCAAGTCAAAATTACAACTCCAGCAGTGAAAACATATACATATATAGCTAGGTTAACTGACAATAGTCTAGAGTCAATTTAGAGTTTTAATATTTGTGGTAATTTAATAAGCATTGTGAGCTTCAACATGCTCGCAAAATGCATTAAGTGGCACATATTTAAATCAGCATTAGTCAACTTTCAGAGGAAGCTATCTCTAGAATTCTAGATAGTGTGGCAAAATGAGCACATGCATATTTACAGGGCCTAAAGTTAGTACTATACTTACAATGATCAAGACAGATGTGAACCCAATTGCAAATCCTGCATTTATACGGCGCAAGTAATGATCTAGTATGGTTGATGTAGTTGCCAACAAACTTAACAACAGGCCTCCTGTGCAATGTCCACAAAGGAATGGCCAAAAAGCAGCAAGCAAACAAACAAAATTTAAGTCAACAACCACTATTTATAGTGGAATAAAGTTGAAATTGCACATTATGCTACTTTGATTTAAATACAGACCCCAAAAGCGTGTCGATGCCTGAATCTTTGTGAGGTATTCTATGGTAGCCTTCCCAGGTTTTATGTTTGGTATCCTTGCACCCATCTTATTTAAGTAATCAGCAATTTCCTTTGGCAAGTTGGCCTGGACAGAATTACCATTTAAGAGAGACCTTTTTACAAAGATGAAAACTGAAGGATTATAAGACTTCAAATCAAGGGGCTGCTTAGCAAAATATAGTAAATTTCATTGTTTGTTTTAACTAGTATAAAGAGATAATCAATTAAGTGAAAACACATGTCATAGTAAATCAAGGTTAGAGATATATAGCCTCATTTCACATTCTAAGAACTACCCTAAACGATATAAAATGGTATTATTAATGGTTCTATACTTCTGTTTCAAATTATGATAATGATGTTTGAAATGGCTTTTTATTTCTAAACATTCATATAGTAATTAAATAAATCAAAATTTAAAAAGCTTGTTTATTCATTTGCATTCCTCAATCACATTTACATTGTGCCAACATAGAAGGTGCATGCACCAGTGTGAAATTATATTTAATTCATGAACTACCACAGCTTGACTTAGGTGCTGTACTGATTTCAATCCTTCCAATCGTCACTTAGTTCTGCCAAACATCAAACAGTATAAAGGTCCAGAATATTTTGAGCCATAGAGGCCATGCTTCGAGAGGGAGTCCATCACAAATTTTAGCACAAAATAAAAATGACCACTTGGCTTTATATTTTTGTGTCATGTAACTAAGTAGTGATTTCCAAAGAAGATTAAAATCCTGGAGGAGAGGAAAATCATGAAAACAATATATTGTAGAAAGATTGTCTAGCAGCGCATAAATTTCTAGGATAGTAGAAGTGTAGAACATAAAGTTAAGAAGAAACTTACAATGTCAAATATATTAAATAAGAAGACAAAAAACGCATATATTGTATAGTAAACCCAAGGCTTTGCACCAAGAGAGGTTTCGGGGTTCAATATCTCCTTCACATGCTCCCAGAAAGGTGATCCAAGGAGACTGCCAAATGAACAGCTGTGTTAGTAGTAAATTCTTTACAAAACAAATACAGCTGACAAGTAAGAGAACTTTTTCCTTTTTTTTTTTTTTTTTTTTTTTTTTTTTTCCCCCTGGCCTGAATAATAAGCAGTGAGCAAGGCAGCTAATAACACGCATGCATAAAAAATGAACGAGAAAAGGACACTTCAACTGTTTTCAGGGTGTACATTCTCAAGCTCAAGATGCAAAATGCACATATAATCATCTAAATCAATCGTGAGTGAAATAACCTTGCAAGAATGCTGGGAAATCCCAAGAGGTAAGTGGCAGTAAGGACGGGCTGCATTCCTGATGGATTAATATTGAAAGGGATATAGGGCTCCACTTCAGTGACTGGGGAGTCCTCTCTGTCCAAAAAACAAAAGTGTCAATGAACCAATTATATTACCAGATACCATAATTTAGTGCTCTGACAATGCTTAGGTATATGGTTAGGACAACTTCCACTAGTTTGTTACCTATTGCATATTATTAGTCAATATTCAAGCAATCAAACATACAACATATGATAGTGGTAACAAAAGGCAGAACTATAGAGTAACTCTTGCCAAAATAATCTCATCAGGCAATATTGTGGGAAAAAAAATAAAACTAGGATAAAGAAAACTTGTGTAATGTATATTTGTTTAAGAAGAAAGAGACGGTAAGTTTTGGACAAACAATGGTATTACCTTGCAGCAGAAGCAAGTTTGAAACCATAATACTGCAGCTTAATTTTCCTACAACCTTCAGTTACCACAACTGCCCACATAGTGACCACAGTGAAAATACCCAACACTGCAATTACATAGGGCCACCAACTGACAGCACTTCCTGCAATATAAATTGATTGTCACCTACTGAAATTAAATTGAAGGTATATTTTCCTGCAATGCTCTATATGTTTCAGCATAAAACACTTACCACATTTTCTGCCATTTGGTAGAGCTGAAAATCTCAACCAACAGAAAAAATTTTCCACAATCAATGGAAAATAAGCCAAAAGAGGCATAAAAGGTTTCATGCTTCTTAGAAGCATAAAAGGTTTCATGCTAACATTTCCATGGCTTCCCTTCTCCACAAAAAATACCACAAAAAGCTTTCATCTCAACATTAAGCCTCTGTGTGCGTGTGAACTGCCTCTCTAAACATTGCTCTCTCTCTATGTTGGATTTCTTTTTCTTTGGATTTCTTCTGTCCACAGAGGCAAAAAATGCTTTATGCTTCCATGGCTTCCCTTCTCCACAGAACAGACCATATAAAGCTTTCATCTCCACACTAAGCCTCTGTGTGTGAGAAGTTCCTCTCTAAAATAATGCTCTTTGTTGGATTTTTTTTTTTTTTTTTTGGCTTGGAATTTCTTGTCTGTCCCTAAGGTTTTCAATTCTGTGCCCAAACACAACAAAAAAAAAATAGTGAATCAATGTCATTCACTTTTCTGTTAATTTTGTGAAGTTATTCTATCTGGGTTTTTTTCTAGGGTGTTTTTCATGGCTTTGGAATGGTAATTGTTTGTGAGTTTGTGTTTATTTGTGGTGATTGAGGAATGGGTGATTGTGCAGTATCTAAATTACTGTTCTACAATGACAAGAATTATATGAAATACTTATGAATATACCAGTTACAAGAACATGATAGTCAAATGGCAAACTAGGTTCAATCATATGACCAAGTGTGCGTTTGGGTTAGGATTAAAAATTAAAATTATTTCACTATTTAGCTTATTTTTGCTACTATTTATGGGTCCCACTGCACTTTTTGACACTATTCATAGGCTCCACTGTACTATTTCAACTAGTTTTTGCCTTTATCTACAGTACTATCAACAATAATTTTTCAATTTCAGCAAAATAAGCGGTATCCAAACACACCATAAAAATAAAGATCTCAATAAATGTGATAAATGTCATATAGATTTGATTGAGTTTGTGTAAATTAATGTTTATAAAGTTCTACTTTGCCAATTGTTTCAAAATAAATTTATGTATGTCAATCTAGAAAGCACGGATGTGGCTGGAAGGGTGTTGCACCCAAGTCCAACACGGCCCGACGCAAGACGTAGTGTCCGACGCGGTTGCCTGCGCGTTAGTGCCGGCGTTTGAGCTTTTTTTTTTTTTTTTTTTTTTTCTCGGATTCGCGCCGACTCGGCTTGATTCGCACCAACTCGGCTTCGATTTTGGCCAAATCAGCCCGGTTCGGCGCAAATCGGGCCGTATTGGCCATATCGGATCGTATCAGCCGATGACTGAAACGGCCGAAACAAGCCGAAATCGGCCTTGAATCTAGCCGGAACAGCCGAAATTCCCACCTCAGAGGCATAGTAATGTGTTTCTTACCTTCTTCTTTCTTTGTTTTGTGAATCAAGGCATAGTAATGTGTTTTTTAAGAATATTTTAATAGTAAAAATATATAGAAAATATAAATAAAAATATTTTTAATAATTTTTTAATCGCCGAGTCCCACATCCTTCTTTTTCAAAAATTGTTGAGTCCCACACCCGTACCCGAGTCCCGAAACGCACCCGTGCTTCATAGATGTCAATTTAAAATCTTAAAAGTATCACATGTAATTTGGTTGTCTCTCTATGTATGGGCACAGAATTTGTTTTTAAGTAATTGAATTTTGAACTGCATACTACTAGTTTACACAAATGATTTTACACAGTTAGGATTTAACATAATATTCCATTAGAGGTTCTGAAATTAGGGCTACATCATGCTCTGATTGTGATGTTAAACATCGAACTTAAGAAGATGCAACAGAAATTAAGTCATGAGCAACAAAGACAGACTTGACCTTCTCTCATTAAACTATAAAATATAAGAGTAGATTGAATAATATCAAAAATTATTTTACACCTAGAAAAAGGGAGGCAGAGATCAAAATATTTATAGATTTAAGTTCATCTCTTATCACAAACCTGAGAGCTGAGACAGCATTTTGTATAATGTTTCCGTATAGCCCGTCAATATTCCCACACATATAATTAGAGATGAACCTTGACCTGAAATATGCATAACAGGTCAGACTAGAAGAGAAGATTACATCATACAAGATCAGACAATGTTCCTAATTACCTAAAACTTGATAGTACGTTACCATCATGTCTACTTTTTCTTTCCTTTTTTGGAATGGAAGAGAACAAAACAAGAAAATAGGCTATCTCTTTCATCTTTAGAAGGCATAGAATCAACCAGAACCAGAGGTCCAATGTACCAGATCAACTAGAATTGGCAATACCAGCATTTCTGGTTGGAGTACAGCAGTATGCCCTTCTAAGACAAAAGGTGCCGCTATAAAAATACTGACAACCACGTCAGAAGGGAAAAACTAAAAAGAAAGAAGCTAGGAGTTTGAAGGAATCATTAAGCAGTTGATTCTGTAATGAAATCAAATATTGAAGAGAATGAAGCACACAGTAGCACAAACCCTATCAAAGAAAAGAATGATCACATATTCTACAGTAGCATTACATTTCATGTTTTGATACATTCTCTCATAGTTCAGCATTTGAGTTCTAATATTATATAGCCCTCCCAGGCAAAAAATCTCTCATGCTATTCCTAAAATAATTGCAAACTAACTTCTTTGATCCTAAGCAATACAAAAGATTTCTAGATAAGAACACGTTCAATACATGCATCAGAATAATTATATGTGCTATATGAAAATTTCTGGTCATATATGTTTTTCAAATGAAAATCTTTTGTTCTGAACTTTAGTACTGAACCTTTCTTCTTAGCATAAGCATTGACTGAACATATACTCTTAAGAAAGCCAATCACAGGTTCAAAAATAATCTAAACAAAATAAAGCATCTAAAATGTTTCCCATTATTTATTTATTTGATAAATATCATACTCGACATAATGTCCTGTAATCTAGAAGAACAAAAAAATTTCATTGGTTGTTTTCTTTACAGGAAAATTAAGATTTATCCACAAATATAGTGTGAATAAACAACAACAAGAGAAGTATAAGAAATACAATAAAAATGCAAACTAATATGTCAAGAATACTACCAAATCCAGATTCTGATATGGTATCACAGATCCATGTCGTAGTCATTGCACCACAGACCAATAAAAGAGCCGTTACCATCACATGCTTGACCCTGCCAAATCCATAAAATTGTAAGCCCTAAAAGAAAATCTCTTTCAAAGAACAAAGAAATAAATGATAATCTTGGCCCAGAACCTTCTGGCTCGGTGGCACAGCCCATTTTTTTAATGGTGGAGAAATTGGGTTAAAATCCCCCCCCCCCCACACCCCCACTTGTAAGCAAAAATAAAAATAAAAATATAATCATCTTGTTACTATGGTATCATGATCACCTAACTGTAACCAAAATTAATACACATACTATAGTTTGAGGATTGCGTGCATTGAATATAGCATAGATACCAACCATCAATTAGAAAGAAGAATATTATATAGTAAAAAACAAAGATTAAGACATGCTAGGTGCAGTAGTGGATAAGGCAACCCAACATCTTTGATATCAGAAAGAAAATGTATTGTCAAATCATCTTTAGAGCATTTTACTTCCAACTTGTGAAAGGAAATTGAAATCTTAGTACATTTTTGAAAATGATTTCTTCCCAGCAAATTACCTATGACTAGCTGCGTAAATTGAATATTGAAGTGAGTAGCAAGCAACTATCACAGCCTCCAATATTGCGAAGCCAAGAGACATCCACCATCTGAAATGGAAGAGACATTCATAGGGTTGAGAATCTTCAAAATACATTTACGAAACAAACACTACAAAATTGCGTAGCAAAGACTCGCTCACTGCTTGAGATGAATAACTAGACACACATATAACTCTTAATCTTCTCATGGCCATCTAAGCCTTCCTTCCGTAGCTTTACTAAGGAGGGAACTACATGACAGAGTACCTGTACATCAAGTTCATAAAATTCAGCACAGATATTGAATAGTATATATCTAATAGAGGGCCTATAAAGTAAGAATTCAGCACATTTGTGTATCATGGCAGAAGAAATGCAGCAACCTGCATGATAATTGATGCTATTATCTGAGGACTGATCCCAAGCTGAAAAAGTGACAGCTTAAGCTCTCCTGTGAAATCACCAAGTTCATCTGCCAGAAGCAACATTAATGATTATACACATGTATAAATTGAAGTTATAATAAATGAAGGCATTGAATTTCCACAGTTGCAAAAACAAGTTTTTGTTCATTCATGGCAGACAAATCATATAGGTGTTAAACAGTATAGGAATAGTCATATGGACATCATAAATATATATATAAATACATATATGTACACATTTTTCTTTTTCTTTTTTGTAACTTACCAACAGAGCCTGAGACAAAGCTGAGGTAATCTTGAGGTACCAATCTTCTATCAAATCCAGGTAAAGGAATGAAATATCCAACACGACTAATTATAATTAGTACAGCTGTCACAAATAACCTACGACGTATCTCGCTCTTGAAAAATGATTCAGCAGCATTATTCAGGACAGAACTCAGCCGTACAAAATCTAGAAACCTATTTTTAAACATTTTGGGTATGTGCTGTACAGTCTTAGTGTTATTAATCTCAAGCAAACTAAGAGTATCTGCCCCATCATCAGGCTTCAGAGGTACAACATTAAAATTTTGAGATGCTGTAGATGTAGCATCAACATTCACATAGTCACTTTGGAGCTGATCTGAGAAATTAACACAGAATTTTTTGTTCACTTTGGAGAAGAAAGGCTTGTTTTGGAACAGGAAATGCCTCCTATGGGATTCCAAAGGATTTCTCTTAAAGGTAACTTGGGTTTTGGCAAACAGTGGATTACAAAATTGCAGACCACGTTCCGCATGTCCACCTGTAATTAAGATGTAATAGTTGCACAATAAGTCCAGATACAAATATATCTGTATTCAGTATACCAAAGTCATCCAGGAAGCTATACTATTATTCACTGTGAAGCCAATTGGTGATATAGCAAATGATAGAGCATGTTAATTATATGAAGCAAAACACTCCAAGAGAGAGACCTCCAGAAAAAGTTTTCCAACCCAACAGATGAGGATGACAAAAGATTGCTGACCCCAAGCTTCCAAAAGTAACACAACTTCAATCGATGACTCCAATGTCTAAATGTGCCCTTTTGATTCCTTATAATTTTACAATTTGAAGAGGAAGGCCAATTAAAAGAGACAGAAATGATAATCTGGAGCTAGACTAAGTATAACTCTTCTAGTGCATTCACACAACCCACAATGAACGATTATCAATAAACCCTGTCATTCATATTATGAAAAATATAAAAACGAATGGTTCTAGTGTGAAAAGTCCCATGCTGGGATTTTGCCCCATATCCATCCAATGTTCACAAAGATGAAACACTATTTGGCACAGAAATCAACTCCAGCATGCAATTCTGAACACAATCAAAATTCAACACAGCAACAATTTTTCTCATAGTAACCTTATACAATGTAATTCTTTAGGAGAGCTTTGCATACACACTCTCTGTACTTAAGGTCTCTCCTCCATGTCAATAAAAGTTACATCTTCAAATATACAAAAAGAAAATAATAATTGTAATTAAAGTAACAATCTTTTAGGCCACATACAGCTTAATCACATTATTCTAATAGATAATACACAGAAACAATTCTCATACTAACCAAATCCACAATCCTAATAATTCTCCCAAATTTCTTACGTTACTTATAAAAAAAAAAACAAAATTCTTCAAAACTACAACACAAACACACACCACAATATATTATCAACCTTGGCTAAACCAATGCAAGTAACTCATAAACTGAAAATTTAGCAAACCCCAACAATAACTATCCAAAAGAAAAACTTTTTCTTGGACCAAAATCATCGCACACACAAAACACAAAGAAGCAAAATTCCCACATGTCACGCCAAAGAAAAAAAAAGCACTAAGCCAAATAAAATTTAAGAAATTGCATCTAAAGAATGACACCCTCTTGGTTTCTTATGAAAAAAAAAATGATAATAAAGTCCAATAAACAAAACGAAAGAAACAAAT